>NC_064812.1:79820824-79991451 GCF_023721935.1 Panthera uncia
CCACATTTTTTCATTTTCGAGAGACAGAGAAACAGAGCATGAGTAGAGGAGGGACAGAGAGAGAGGGAGACACAGATCCGAAGCAGGTTCCAGGCTCTGAGCTGTCAGCACAGAGCCTGACACGGGGTCTCGAACCCACAGTGAGATCATGAGCTGAGCTGAAGTCAGACACTTAACAGACTGAGCCCCCCAGGCGCCCCAGTTCTAATAATGTTTAAGCAACTTATTATCAATCTTGATTCCCTGATCCAAATTATTGTGTCAAGTATGTTACCCAAGCCATAGTAATTTACATATTTGCCCCGGTAAGAAATGATGCACCGGAGGTCGGCCAAGTTTCTATTTGTCTATGTTGTTTCCAGAATTCAAATTCCAGATTAAATATGCTTTCAATTGTAGAGTTAGGGGTAATATGGAGTTTACACAGAAATGAAAATGCTTGGTCTGGAGGTCAGTAGCCCCCAGTCTAACTTACCCGTGTCCACTCAATGGCACAGAAACCGGCCAGAGCTCTGAAATGATGATTGCTGCTACCTCAGCTCTTACGACTGCTTTTATGTGTATTACCACTAAATACTACTAACTGCTTAGTAAATTAAGGGATTGTTTATTTTTGAGCACTATTCATTCTTAAAGAAAAATAAATGCTTTATTGATTATGCATTGAACTTTTAAGTCATTCTTCTGAAAGAAATTAGAATACTAGAAATTTTAAAGGTGTTCACAGTAATTAAATGTTAACGTTGTTTTGATTTTCTATGGTTTATTAAGATTTCTGTTTTTAAGTTTACTGTTGCGTAGCTTTTGTTTCTTGAATTACGTAATTACTGACAGCATGTTATTTCTCTTAGGTTTAAAATGCATTAAAGCATTTGTATGTCTTTATCGATATTCTGTTTCCAATACAAACTGAATATATTCTACATAGGTACAAAGAAATCAACATGAGAATAAAGCCAGTTTCCTCCAGTCACCGGAGTGATGTAAATGACTTTCCTTCTGTCTTTCTGAGTAACTTTACAGAAGCACTTTGGCAATAGTAAGGAAGATGGTTGTACATGTTATGAAGTCTTTGGTGTCTAGAATTATGTAAACTGATGTATGTGATGATACTCTGATGTTGTCCCTCCATAGTCTAGCCTTCTGCCAGTGCAGAACATTTATTTGGCCAAACTGAAATGTATTTCTCAGAAGACAGAGAAAATTCTGGGCTTATACAGAACATCTCTAGGGACAGAACTGAAAATATTTCCAACCTATCTTGCCATGACTTTGGTTGTGGCCAGTTATAGATCCAATTGCTGGGATCCAATAATGGCTTTTTACTTAGAAAATGGTTCTTTATTCCCATTTCCTAATATCTCATCCATTCCAACTGCTTCTTAGATTTTCATATCTTATCCTTATATATTTGCAATGCCTCGTTTAAAATTAGTTTTGTTTTCAAACTTCACATAAACTAGTTTATAAATGTATCCTCACATATGATGTTATGTATAATACTGAAAATTGATAATTATATTCAGGTTCACCAGGCTAATATCGGCAAATTTTACAACTATAATTTTTGAAAAGCCTGTTCTAAACCCACCTGGCATGGTATGCAAATACATTTCTTCCACTGTGGGAGACAGCATATCCATGGTCCACTAGGGCTAGAAGAAGATATTTATGATACAAATAGACAACAGAAGTCTCATACATAGACTATGATTTATTTACAAGAAATTCTGCAAAGTAGTTAGAAAAACAGGATATTCACTTAAAAATGGCAGAAAAAGCTTGATTAGGAACTTCAAAAACAGCACATTAAATTGTTTATTTAAAAAAGGTATTCAATGTTATTACACATTGGAGAAAGCATATAAAAGCCTTACTGATTTCCTAGTATGAACCTAGAAGAATGGGCAAAACAAAAAGAGCAAAGTATACTTTGCTTGTGGAAGACTCACTGTAAGAAAACCAACAGTTATGATTCAATTAATATGCTCAACAAAAATACATACGTATATACATCACAAATATGCATAATAATTATTGTTGAATTGTTGGTAAAAACCCAAGTGCAGAGACGATGCAAAGGTCAACATCGGAGTAGAATGCCTACATATACGGCCTTATAGAACTGTGGTTCTTAACATACATGGGGATACTCTGCCTGTGCCTCTGTGAAAGTGCAAACCCTCCCCTTATATGCATCGAAATGGGAGACACTCAGGAACACAATACTGAATGAAAGAAGGCAGACGCAAAAGCATATACATTGATAATTCCATTTAATGTAACTTCAAAATAAGCACAATCAACCTAAGGGGCTGCAAGTCAGAGGGGAAAGTGTTCTCCTTGAGAAGTGAAGGGCTGAACATTGGGAGGGAGCATGATTTGAGATTCTGGGCAGTGGCCAATATTCCACCTGGCTTCACAGGTGGAAATTATTCCTTGGTGATAATTATTCATTGAGCTGGACATTTACATTTTGTGCACTTTTCTGCGTCATATTATAGTTTAATTTAATAAAGCCAAAACCCAACATTTATTTTTGCAATACAGCTGTGGATTTTCTTGAATCTCAATTTACATACAGCCAAACTTCTTACCTGAAATGTTTTCAATGGCAGTTTTCTTTCCCGACTCATCTCTTTTTTCAGACCTTCAGAACCTATCTCAAAATTATTATGAAGACCGAAATATAATTAAAATAATACTCTAAACATTTCTGTACAGCAAGAGGAAACAAATATACATTCCATAAGTAATGATGTTTCCTAAACTTTCCTTCCACACTTCCTTATCATAATGTTTCAATGTGATATTTTCATTTTCCTAAATTGCTGCACATGTCAGAGATATTATCTTCTCCTAAAGTGTGGATTTATTTCCAAGTGCTTTGTAAAATTTATGAGGAAATATAGTTCAATTTTATGAGGAGGCTCATAGAACTCTCTGCCTGAATACCACTTCTTAAGACAGTAATTAACTTGCATTGACAGCATGAACCTATCAAGATTACTGACATTTAGAATAAAAGTATCTGTACATTCACTTACACTCAGCCAGGACCTTTAAAGATACCTGCTTATCTAAGAATAATTGAATGACACGAACAGCAGTAATTTTGTTTCACATACTTACAGATTCTTCATCATTAGGCTAAATAAGCTTCTCAAGAAGTTGAGGAGAAATTACTGACTTAATATGTAAGCTTTTAGGGAGGGCGAAGATATTGTATTTTTTGTATTTAGTATGTAATGGATACTCAAGAGTATCCATTATTTATTATTTTTATTATTTTTGTATTAAAATTTATTTATTTATTTTTGAGAGAAAGAGAGAGAGAGAGCAGAGAGGGGAAGAGAGAGAGGAAGACAGAGAGAATCCCAAGAAGGCTCCGCACTGTCAGCAGGGAGCCCCACGCAGGGCTCATGCCCTGAGTCCAAATTAAGAGTCAGACACTTAAACAACTGAGCCACCCAGGTGCCCTCAAAATGTTTTTAAAGACAACATAGCCTCCATGTTGTCCCTTCAATAAACCCTGTTTATTTTATATTTCTAATTCCTATTAGCCCTTTTCTTCTTATTATAACATTTACATCTGGAATGCTTTAGATGGTGGTGTTTAAGAGAAACCAATTGGAGAACCAGTTTTATAGCATCTAAAAATACAATGACATCTCCGCATTTCATAGGTAGCTTACTCTTTTGTTCTCATCAAATTCTGTTGACTGACATAAAATGCCTTTCAAATATTTTCTAACATGAATATTGGGGAAAAGAAAGCAGAGTGTTCATGAGTCTCCATCCTGGTTCCAGTATGGATGGTTTGCTAAATGATCCAAGGGGAAGACGGTGGCCTTCTCTTTTACTAGAGCAAGTAAAGGCTTGGGTCCAGCTGTGGAAACAGGGCGGGAAGGTCACCTCCTCGCACATCCCCATCCTTTCTCTTTTCTGATGCCTTTCTGGTACCATTATTGGATCCAATGTTTTAATTATTGTTTAATCAAGACTAGCCTTAGATGAGCCTGGGCCTGGGCCTGGGTTGGCAGGGTGGGTAATGTGATTGGGACACCTCATGCTTAGAATATTCTGGGCTCCCCTCGCAGCTTAACAAGGACTAGCCAGTTTCTCTACAACAGTTGTCAGTGACAGGAATATAAAAAATACTCTTGCAAAAGACAAACCAGAACAACTGACAAGATCCCATATTATTCTCATAGATGACTGAGACCAAGAACCTCTCGCCATGTTAGCTGGGCTTTGTGGGTCTCCAAAACTTTTCCATGTTGCAGGATTTTGTTGCGTCTCTGCTCTGAGGAGTCACACATAATATTTCACTGACTGTTTACCTGCAGTAAAGTAACGTACACCCTTTGCTGTGCGTCTATAGTATTATGGTCACATTTATAAAAATCCTGAGTTTAGCCAGGAGACAATTTTTAATACATTATACAATGTTTCCCATGTAGATCCTGTTTATTTATATATATTAATCAGATGATATACATAAGGTATCAGAGGCTTGAATATTAATTAAATTTCCAAGTATACTATGTATAATTTTGATCAGAGCTTTGATCAAGGTTGTATTCCTAAAGGTTGTATTCATAAAGATGTACTCTATGTTATAAACTTTTAGATTTTGTCATATAAAGAAGCTAGGAATGTTAGGATTACCTTTTGGATTAAATCTTATATTCAAATTGGGTAAAACTTCACAACTTTACAATACTAGGGCATTTTTCTTCAGCAATTAAAATAAGAATGCTGAGAATACATGAATTGTCCATTAACTAATATTCTAAGTGACTGCTATAAATGTGAAAGATATTGGGAACCCCCATATGACAACCCTGGTCCAAGAAACTAAATAAATCATACAGGGCTTTCCAAAATTGTTTTTCGTCAGGTATTTCCAAGGAAGCCCAGCGGAAGGGAATCTGCATTCATCTTGTACTTGGGCCCTCATCTGGCTCTTCTGAGTGGGTTTGTTGTGCCTGTTTTTCTGAAGGAACTCTGTTCTTTCCTAAGCAAGTCAAGTGGCTGCACCATATGGTCCGTCGTGAGCAAGTTTGCTTCTCCTGAATATCAGAAGAAAAACATGACCTGCTGTTGTCACAAGGAAGGATTTCACCTGACACTTCCTGTCTGGATGCCTTACATGCTCAATTTTTTTAAATCTACTTATTTATTTTTTAATTTACATCCAAGTTAGTTAGCACCTAGTGCTATAACGATTTCAGGAGTAGATTCCAGTGATTCATCCCCTATGTGTGACACCCAGCGCTCATCCCAACAAGTGTCCTCTCTGACGCCCCTTACCCATTTAGCCCACCCCCCAACAACCCCTCCAGCAACCCTGTTTGTTCTCTGTATTTAAGAGTCTCTTCTGTTTTGTTCCCCTCCTTGTTTTTATATTATTTTTGCTTTCCTTCCCTTGTGTTCATCTGTTTTGTACCTTAATTTCCTCATATGAATGAAGTCACGTGATATTTGTCTTTCTTTGACTATGCTAAGTTTGCTTAGCATAATACCCTCCCGTTCTATCCACGTAGTTGCAAATGGCAAGATTTCATTATTTTTGATTGCTGAGTAATACTCCTATGTGTGTGAAATGCGTCTTCTTTATCCATTCATCCATTGATGGACATTTGGGATCTTTCCATACTTTGGCTAATGTCAATAGCGCTGCTATAAACATGGGGTTACATGTGCCCCTTCGAAACAGCATACCTGTATCCCTTGGTAAATACCTAGTAGTGCAAATTCTGGGTCATAGGGTAGTTCTATTTTTAATTTTTTGAGGAACCTCCATACTGTTTCCCAGAGTGGCTGCCCCAGTTTGCATTCCCACCAGCAGTGCAAAAGAGAGCCTCTTTCTCCACATCCTTGCCAACATCTGTTGTTGCCTGAATTGTTAATGTTAGCCATTCTGACAGGTGTAAGGTGGTATTTAACTGTGGTTTTGATTTGTATTTCCCTGATGATGAGTGATGTGGAGCAGTTTTTCATGTGTCGGTTGGCCATCTGGATGTCTTTGGAGAAGTGTCTATTCATGTCTTTTGTCCGTTTCTTCACTGGATTATTTGTTTTTCGGGTGTTGAGTGTGATAAGTTCTTTGTACATTTTGGATACTAACCCTTTATTTGATATGCCATTTGTAAACATCATCTCTCATTCTGTGGGTTGCCTTTTAGTTTGGCTGATTGTTTCCGTAGCTGTGCAGATGCTTTTTATTTTGATGACGCCCCTAGTTCATTTTTGCTTTAGTTTCCCTTGCCTCCACAGACATGTTCAGTAAGAAATTACTGTGGCTGAGGTCAAAGAGGTTTCTGCCTGCTTTCTCCTCTAGGATTTTGATGGCTTCCTGTCTTATGTTTAGGTCTTTCATCCATTTTGAGTTTATGTTTGTGTCTGGTGTAAGAAAGTGGTCCAGGTTTATTTTTCTGCATTTTGCT
The DNA here is from genome assembly GCF_023721935.1 of Panthera uncia. NCBI lineage: Eukaryota > Metazoa > Chordata > Mammalia > Carnivora > Felidae > Panthera > Panthera uncia. The sequence continues at coordinate 79,827,277 of NC_064812.1, forward strand.
GTCCAGTTTTTGCAGCACCATTTGCTGAAGAGACTGTCTTTATTCCATTGGATGTTCGTCCCACTTTGTCAAAGGTAAGTTTGCCATATGATTGTGGGTCCATTTCTGGGTTCTCTATTCTCTTCCATTGATCTGAGTATCTGTTTTTGTGCCAGTACAATAGTGTCTTGATGATTACAGCTTTGTAATACAGCTTGAAGTCTGGGATTTATGATGCTTCCAGCTCTGGTTTTCTTTTTGAGGATTGTTTTGGCCATTCAGGGTCTTCTATGGTTCCATACAAATTTTAGGATTGTTTATTCTAGCTCCCTGAAGAATTCTGGTGTTATTTTGATAGGGATTGCATTGAATATGTAGATTGTTTTGGGTAGTATCACCATTTTAACAATATTTGTTTTTGGAATTCAGGAGAATGGAATATTTTACCTTTTTTTGTCTTCTTCAATTTCTATCATAAGCTTTCTATAGTTTTCAGTGTATAGATTTTTCACCTCTTTGATTAGGTTTATTCCTAGGTATTTTACGGTTTTTGTTGCAATTGTAATGGGATTGACTCCTTGATTTCTCTTTCTGTTGCTTCATTATTGGTGTATAGGAATGCAACTGATTTCTGTCCTTTGATTTTATATCTTGCGACTTTGCTGAATTCATGGATCAGTTCTAGCTGGTTTTTGGTGGAATCTTTTGGGTTTTCCACAGAGTATCATGTCATCTGCGAAGAGTGAAAGTTGGACTTCTTCCTTGCCAATTTGGATGCCTTTTATTCCTTTGTGTTTTCTGACTACTGAGGCTAAGACTTCCAATGCTATGTCGAATAACAGTGGTGAGAGTGGACATCCCTGTCGTGTTCCTGACCTTTCGGGAAAAATCTCAGTTTTTCTCCATTGAGGCTGATATTAGTGGTAGGTCTTTCATATATGGTTTTTATGATCTTGAGGTACTATCCTTCTGTCCCTACATTCTTGACAGTTCTTATCAAGAAAGATGCTGTATTTTGTCAAATGTTTTCTCTAAATGTATTGAAGGGATCAGGTGGTTCTTATCCTTTCTTTTGTTGATGTGATGTATCACATTGATTGTTTTGTGGATATTGAACCACCCTGAATCCCAGGTATAAATCCCACTTGGTCATGGTGAGTAATTCTGTTAATGTATTATTGGATCCAGTTGGCTAGTATCTTGTTGAGGATTTTTGCATCCATGTTCATCAACAAAATTGTTCTATAGTTCTCCTTTTTAGTGGGGTCTTTGGTTTTGGAATCAAGGTAATGCTGCCTTCTTAGAATGATTCTGGCTTCAAATATTCTTCTTTAAATATTTGGTGTAATTCCCCATGGAAAGCCATCTGGACCTGGTATCTTGTTTTTTTGGGAGATTTTGATTACTGATTCGATTTCTTTACTGGTTATGGGTTTGTCCAAATTTTCTGTTTTTCCTGCTTCAGTTTTGGTAGTTTATATGTTTCTAAGAATTTTCCCATTTCTCCCATATTGACAATTTTATTGGCATATAATTACTCATAATATTCTTTTATTATTGTTTTTATTTCTGCTGTGTTGGTTGTGATCTCTCCTCTTTCATTCTTGATTTTATTTATTTGGGTCCTTTCCTTTTTCTTTTTGATCAAACTGGCTAGGGGTTTATCGATTTTGTTAATTCTTTCAAAGAACAAGTACCTGGTTTCATTGATCTGTTCTACTGTTTTGTTTGGTTTGGTTTGGTTTGGTCTTGATATCATTGATTTCTGCTCTAATCTTTATTATTTCCTGTCTTCTGCTGGTTTGGGGTTTTATTTGCTGTTCTTTTTCCAGCTCTTTAAGGTGTAAGTTTAATTTGTGTATCTGAGATCTTTCTTCCTTCTTTAGGAAGACCTGGATTGCTCTTATTACCGCCTTTGCTGCGTCCCAGAGGTTTTGAGTTATGGTCATTTTTGTTGGCTTCCATGTCCTTTTTAATTTCATCTTTAACTTCTTGGTTAACCCATTCATTCTTCAGTAGGATGTTCTTTAGTCTCCAAGTACTTGTTATCTTTCCAAATTTTTTCATGTGGTTGATTTCAAGTTTCATAGCGTAGTAGGACCTCAATCTATTTTTACTTGTTTAGGGCTGATTTGTTTCCCAGTATGTGATCTATTGTGGAGAATGTTCCATGTGCACTTGGGAAAAATGTATATTCTGCTGCTTTAGGATGAAATGTTCTGAATATATCTGTCAAGTCCATCCAGTCAAGAGGGTCATTCAAAGCCATTGTTTCCTTGTTGATTTTCTGTTTAAATGATCCATCCATTGTTGTAAGTGGGGTGGTGAAATCCCCTACTATTATGGTATTATTATCAATGAGTTTCTGTATCTTTGTGATTGGTTTACATATTTGGGTGCCTCATGTTTGGAGCGTAAATGTTTACAGTTGTTAGATACTCTTGGTGGATAGACCCTTTAGTTATGATATAATGTGTTTCTTCATGTTTTGTTACAGTTTTTATTTTAAAATCTAGCTTTAAAATAAAACTATTTTGTCTGGTATAAGTATGGCCACTCTGGGTTTTTTTGTTGTAGTTGTAGTTGTTGTTTTTTGATAACTATTAGCATGATAGATGGTTCTCCATCCCCTTCCTTTCAATCTGAAAGCGTTTTTAGGTCTAAATGGGTCTCTTGTAAACAACATATAGATGGATCTTGTTTTCTTATCCATTCTCTTACCCTATGTCTTTTTATTGAAACAATTAGTCTATTGAGTGAATACTGAAATATCTGAATTTATTGACATTATGTTGCCTGTAGAGTTGGAGTTTCTCATGGTGTTCTCTGGTCCTTTCTAGTCTTTGTTGCTTTTGGTCTTTTTGGTGTTTTGTTTTGTTTTATTTTGTTTTGTTTTTGTCTTTTCTCCCCTCAGAGAGTCCCCCTTAACATTTTTTTTGTGAGGCTGGTTTAGTTTTTGTTTGTCTGGGAAACTTTCCATCTCTCCTTCTATTTTGAATGACAGTCTTGCTGGATAAAGAATTCTTGGCTGCATATTTTTCTGATTCAGCACATTGAATATATTCTGCCACTCTTTTCTGGCCTTTCAAGTTCTGTGGATAGGTCTGCTGTGAACTTGATATTTCTTCCCTTGTAGGTTAAGGGCTTTTTTCCCTTGCTGCTTTCATGATTCTTTCCTTGCCTGAGTATTTTGCGAATTTGACTATGATATGCCTTGTTGATGGCCAATTTTTGTTAAATCTAATGGGAGTTCTCTGTGCTTCCTGGATTTTGATATCTGTGTCTTTCCCCAGGTTAGGAAAGTTTTCCACTATGATTTGCTCACATAAACCTTCTATCCCTTTTTCTCTGTCTTCTGGAACCCTATGATTTGGATGTTTTTCCCCCTTTTTAATGAGTCACTGAGTTCTCTAGTTCTTATATTGTACTCTTTTGCCTTAGTCTCCTTCTTTTTTTCTGCTTCATTATTCTCCATAATTTTGTCCTCTATATCGCTGATTCTCTGCTCTGCCCCATCCATCCTTGCTGCCATGGCATCTATTTGAGATTGAAGCTCAGTTATAGCATTTTAAATTTCATCCTGACTAGCTTTTACTTCTTTATCTCCACAGAAAGGGATTCTAATCTATATTAAACCCCAGCTAGTATTCTTATTATCATAATTCTAAATTCTGGCTCAAACATCTTGCTTTTATCTGTGTTGATTAAGTCCCTGGATGTCATTTATTCCTATTTTTTCTTTTGGGGTGAATCCTTTGTTTTGTCACTTTGAAGGAAGAAAAGGAATTAATAAAGTAAAAAATATAAAAATTAAAAACTTAAAAACAATAGAAAAATCAAATTAAGGGTTCTAGCTTCTAGATGTGTTTTGGTCTGGTTGTTGGAAGAAGCTTGATAGAATAGAGAAAAAAGTGAAAGAAAAAAAGGGAAACTTTTGCAAATTTGAAAAAATGAGTACCATAAAATAGAATAAAATGAAACTATGAAAGTAAAATAGAATTTAAAACATTTACAAAAAAGTGAAAAAAATAAAGTAGAAAAAATAAAGAAAACTCTTTCTTATAAAAACAGAAAATAAGGGGGCACCTGGGTGGCTCAGTCAGTTAAGCGTCCGACTTCAGCTCAGGTCATGCTCTCGCGGTTCATGGGTTCGAGCCCTACATCGGGATATGTGCTGACAGCTCAGAGCCTGACCCTGCTTCAGATTCTGAGTCTCTATCTCTCTCTGTTCCTCCTCTGCTTGCTCTCTCTCAAAAGTAAATAAACATTAAAAAATTTAAAAAAACGGAAAATAAAAATATTTTTTTCTTTCTGTATTCAAGAATAAGAAAAAAAGGAAAAGGAAAAAATATCAATAGATGGATAAACTAACAGAATGAAATCCTACTGAAATTACATCCAGTTTCCCCTAAAAGTCAATCTGTGAAGCACTTTATAGTCTGTAAACTAAGCAGGGGGAGAGACTTGTGGTGTTCCTCAAGAGTGCAGTTGGCCCAGTTGGGTGGGGCTTAGTGTAATGGTTCCATTCTCCACTAGATGGCACTGCTTAGCTTACTGGGGTGGATTGTTCTGGTGTGTGTAGGCACGTATGCACATGTGCAGGAGGGGTGAAAATGGCATCACACAGCTACCCAGTCTCTAGTTTCAGAACTCTGTGCTCTCCCCCACTGGTTTCCAAGCACCCCTCCTTTTTCTCAGTCTTCTGCCCACTCCCTGCTTCTACACAGTCTGTGACCAAGCCATCAGGCTGAGAGGCAGCACCTCCCTCCTGAGTTTTATTTCAGATGGGCTCTTTCACAAGCCCTCACTTCTGAGGGACTGGGGCTTTGACCTGCTCATACCCTCTGGGGAATGGTCACACTGAGCAATGCCCAGATGCCAACCCACTCCAGAAAAAGTTTGTGTGATCGTGTAACAGCAGCATTTCAGGGATTATGGTAACTCACAACACACATCTGACACCAGGTTTGACTCTTAATGTCCTTGTTCCAACACCAGCAAATGTGGTTGTTCTCTGGAGTCTGCTGGGACTTCGCCTACTGAGTTCTGTGGTTTAAGTTGGGCAGATTGCTGTGTTATCCTCAAATCAGTTTTCTAGGTGTGCAAGATGATTTGGTGTTGATCTGGCTCCATTTCAGGGAGGAGAGATGCAAAAAACTTTCCATGGTCCCTTCCCACTTTTTATATTTTTAAATAAAGAGCTATATTCTTCGTGGAACTAATTACATTTAGAGGAAAGCATATAACATTTATATTCATACATACCCTACTCTTTGTGCATAATACTCAATGAATATGAAAATATTTCAGACAGAACATACTCGTATCATGGCAGAAATCTAGGCATTTATCTCTCATTTGGGAAATATTATGCACAGGCAAACACAATATTTTCCATAATTATATTGTTTCCCAGGCAATGAGACAAGGAAAAACACTGTGTATGTAATGAATACACCAGCAATTTTTAGTACTAAGGAAAGAATTCATATATAATAGTGAGATTCATGTCCATTGTGAAATATAACAGAAAGGAAGTGTTTTGGTCAAGACTATTCTAAAGATAATCTGGCTCATTGACTTTTATTACAATATGTGTTCATAATAACAATATATCATTCATTATTATTATAAATAAATGAGGCTCTGTTAAGAAAAAAACTACTCAGTAATTTGATGACAAACAAATAAGAAGTAGACTAAATAAAACAGGGACAAATATACCGGTATGTTTCATTAAAAAAAAAACAACTCAGTAGAAAGGCAAAATGAAAATAGGATTACTCTAGTGTATTCAGAGAATGCAATGTGGTCTGATAATGGGATAACATTAAATAAAAAATTAGAATAGTAAAAAAGGTATGTTAATAGCCAAAATGCTAGCATAAATTGCAAGTGATTGGTAACATGGACTTTATGTCTTAGGGTTTATTAAGAAAGTGAGAGCAAACTAAAAAGTCTAAGTCTTGCTTTTCAGCACAGTATGGAAGTTTGGCCCTGCACTACAATTCTGGGGTGAATACCCAGGGGGTTTGACAAGGAGTCTTAACCTTGCTGATCAGAACACTTTCCCCATGTCATGCAAGCTGATGGAATTATTATACTTCCTTTCCCTTTATTGCCAGTCATGTGATGCTTCACTCTGTGCATGTGGGACTCAGTATTACCCCATACACGTTAACGGTCCTTTATGCAGATTTTTGAGCTTGTTTGCAGGGTCCCTTCCTCTTTATAACTCCAGCACTCAAATCCCATCTACCTGTTCCTCCCCTGACTCCTTCCCTAACAGTCCTGGACTCAGAGAGGCCTTGCCTCTCTGCTTGGGGTTGCCCCTGAATCTTCCTGCTCTGTCCCATGGTCCAGAGCAGCCTCTGAGAGTAAGCACTGTTGTGGGTTCCCTCTCTTTCTCTTACTTATAGCTCACAGTCGTGTGTGTGTGTGTGTGTGTGTGTGTGTGTGGTCTGATATGTGGAAAAAGTTTGAATGTGTATTTCACCCAGTGTTTTCGTTGTTTACAGTGGGAAGAAAGATAATGCCATCATATCTAGGACCACCCCATTAAAAATGAGAAAATCCAAACTGGAAGCATCTATCTGTTTTTTTTTTAATTTATTTTTGTAGAAGTGTCTATTAATGTAACATTAGGTATGTTCTGACAAAATGGATTAAAAGTTTCATACCGTCTATAGTTGTTGTTTGTTTATTTTGCTCTGATCAAAGTAAAATAACTAAATCAGCTTTAGTAACTTCATGTAGTGTCAGTGTATGTTGTTAGCACTTCAACCCTTCAGCAAACCTCTACCGATAACTTGGAAACAATTTTGTCTCCTAAAAATTACATTTTAAACATAAAAGCATTGTGGTAATTGTTGGGCAATGTCATCGAAGAGAGGTGATTGATCTTTGGGCTGCCCCCAGGGAACTCAGAGGTTCTCCACCCCTTCCCCTGTCCTTGCAATGTGGGTTCCACTTGCCTTTCCCTCTCTCAGAAGCTGCTCTGGGACAGAGCCTTGAGATGTTGAACACACCTACATGGTGTACCTGACTAAAACTAAGGCCTCTTTATAAGCTTGAGATGCTGAGGGCAAGTGTGGGGATCTATTTATCTAGCTGCCCCCCAAAACAAGCCTGATGTGTAAGTTTTCTTGGTTTATTAAAACTTCCACTTATGAACCTGGAGCGGCTGCTTCTTTACTCAGCCTCTACCTGCCTTGTCCTTATGTTGGCTGGTTTGAGATTACACCAAAGAAGCTTCTGAAAGGGTTGCAAACTGACACTAGTATGTCAAAATTATAGAATAAATTGCTGGCCTGATAATCTGTATATATTCTGGTTAAGATTACTGTAATTATGCTGTCTTGATAATCTTTATGTATTCTGATTAAGATTATTGACATTTCCAAAGAAAGAACAAGATATTCTGAAAGGGGACTGATTATTTGTAAAAGAAAATAATATAAAAAAAGAAAATCAAAATAAAAGGTAAGAAATTTAGAAAAAATAAAGAAAGAAAGGAAGAAAGTAAAGAAAAAGAGAAAGAAAGGAAGGAAAAAGAAAGAAAGGAAGTAAGGGAGGAAGAAAAGAAGAAAGAAAAAGTATATGTAATCACGAAGGCAAAATGCACACTTTTTCAGGACAGGGAAAACTCTGCTGACTAGCTTCTTTCCTTATGGGATAGACCATGTTTCCTGTAATTACTGATGTACCAGATTATTTTATCTGAAAACATGAAATGATCCAGTCTGTCAGTCAAGTTTGTTACTGATTTGCTTTCACAAAACTTTACAATCATGATTTAGCTTCCCATACATGTATGTGTATGAGACAACCATATGGGTGCTCTTCCCAGAACCACTTGGCTTCCTTTTGAGCATCTTGTGCACCCCCAAAGCTTCTGTGAGAGTTTGCTCCCAACAGCAAGTACCTGTAACTCGTTCTTTCTGGAACGCTACCCAGGGGGAATGGGAGGCTTCATCAGCTGTGTGAATGGAGAACAAAATTACTTGGGAATTTGCATCCTTACAGGCATGAGGCTTAACTAGTAAGTGACAGGTTGCAATAACAGGTGCCCCAGATGCCTTATTCCTGGGCGGGACAATTCGGAGGTTGGGCACACTCCAAATTTCCTGCGAGTCTCTGACAGAGTACCAGTAGTCTCCCCACTTCTCTGTCCCATTTCCTCCTTGACTCATTTCTTCTGGGAAACTTTTGTAATCACAGATTATTATCTCTGGGTCCATGTCTGAGGAACTCAAGCTAACATATCCCTCTCTTTAGAGAGAGAGAGAAAAAAAGGACTATACCATAGTGAGACTTTGAGTCCATGCTATGTAAAACATCCATGTGAAATCAATAAATAGACATGTAGGTTTACTGTACCAGATTTACAAATTAGATTAAAATTAGTCCTAACCTGAAATATTTTCTAAATTTAGGTTCATAAGCCTCAAAACTATATAAAGGCAAGATCCTGGATAATGATATATTCACAAGGGGAATAAATCCTTATGGGTGTTTTGGAGAAAATTCCCCGATCTAAGGATCTCTCTAAACCTTTTTGATTCTGTATAAGCCTTTTTTGTTCTTTGATTTTCTAAAGAACGTTATTCTTTGGGTTTATATTCTACAAACTTTAGAGGAGTAAACTGCTACATGTCTATAGAAAACTCAATATAATCTATCTGTTCAATAAGATCAAGGGAAATTATGCCTGTATTACATATTACATTGCAGCAGTGGTTTGCATATTATCAAAGTAGATCCCATGTGTGTAAATCACCACAAATATCTTCATCATCATCATCATCATCATTATCATCATCCGTCTGTATTTTTATCATAATTGGTCAAATCAAACATTATGGGAAATAGCAAATAAGAAAAACCTAAATATAGCTAATCAGTATTTGTATATATTATTTAAGTGTATTAATATTTATAATTTTTTATACTTTCTGTGAAGAGTCAAATTCTGATATTTTCATTTTGGGTCTAACATCCAAGGTACAATCCCATCAGTTCCACAGAGTGGTCCCTAAATCCTGGGGCCCATTTCAGTAATTTCTATCATATGATTTTGGAACATTCAGTCAATTAGTAGCCTAGAAGACTCAAAAGAATATTTTGAAATCTATTGATTCTCTCTCATCATATATTTATAAATGCCTTCTAATTTCTAATTGGCCAGTGCTTGTTATCCCCATAGAAAATGTTGCTGGCAGAACATTAACCTTCCTTTACTCACTCAACAAATACTGACTGAATGTCCATTATGTGTCAGACATTACACAATGGGCTGTGGCAAACAAAGAAACACACACACACACACACACACACACACACACAATAAAAGTAAAAAAGAACAGGCAGAACTTGTCCTCAAATAGCTCGTGATCCTATGAAGGAAACAAAAATGTGAAACCAAAAGGCAATAAGATAAATGCTATGGCAGTGCTAGGGAGAAAATAATTTTCATCTCCACTTTGGTATTTAACTTTATGTCACCCAATAGGTCTGTTTAGGGAGCCATTAGAAATCCTTCTTCAATGTTCTCATTTTGACAGAGCATATTCTGATCACATTGTCACATTCTTCATGTTCCCAGATGTCCTGCTTAACTTTATTGTCCTGATTTTTAAGGATCTCGTATCGTTCCTGAAGGGGCTCTAAAGATTCACCATTTTGTGACAGACTGCAACTAAAAGAACCGTGGTATAAAGGCCATAAGATTCATTAATATGCAGATGCTACAAATAAGCTTCACATTTGTAATAAAAGTCTTCAATCCCGCAATTTTTTTGTCTCCAAAAACTCTTGCATAGTTTGCAAAGAAACATCTGCGTTATCTCCAAACCTGTTTTGTACACCGAAGGAACTTGAAGAGTCCAGCAGAGTCTAGCTTCCACAGACCAAGGTAGAAAGGGCTTTGACCCAATTTGACCCCTTTGGTGATTCTAAGATAAGGACACTTTATCAGAAATAGCGGAACTAAACTTTATTGATTTTTGTAAGTGCCATGAAAAATATAATGCTCTAATTTTCCCAGGTATGATAAGAATAATTCAGAGTACATTTTACACTGTTCCTGGTTATGCTCGGTAGTAAATTGTGCCAATCATTATTTATTATAATTTCAAGGTCAGAATGTTTTGCATACATTCAATCAAGAGCATTACATAAGTCTACTGTAATTTAGTCATTAAAGACTATCATACACCAATATTTGAAGTGCACGGATATTTTAATATGTTCATGCTATGTTACCATCTATTGAATATAATTAATAGAATGAATCTTCAGCATTCAGTGAAGATTGTAAAATTGCTGAGATTGTAAAATTTTGGTTAACATAGTGGGAGGGAGGAGAGTTGGAAAGAGTACATTTCCGTGGAAGACGGTGGAGTAAAAGGGGAAAGAGAAAATATTTATTGCTTATTTAGTACTTGTCAGTATTTTATTTAACAAAAAAAATGAATGAGGTAACACTATATCAATTATAAATCTATATTTGAGAAGATATTTATAAAGTTTTTCAGTGTTCATATTTTAAGGTTTTATCTGTTTAAATTCACATTTTTGAATGTTAGCATGATCTTCTTTTCATAGAATGTACCTGTACACTTGCGGTTCTGGGTAGAGGGTGCTGTCATTATCAGCCCTGCCTAGTGAATCATCCCGAAATATCTTCAACTGAAGACGGGGATTGGACGTTTGAGCACGGCCACAAAGTTTATTGGAACATAAAAGCGGATTATTCTGGAGTGGTGTCAGCAAGATGGCAGACAAGAAGTTCCAAGCCCTCACTGCCCACGGAAAGACTAAATAAAAAGCAACGTGCAGGTCACAATGGCTTTGTAAGAACTCCAGAAAGTAGTTAAGACGTGGCAGTAATCAAGCAAATACCTAACCAATAAAAAGCCTCAATCAAAATGCCAGGAAATTTCATGGCATTTTTCTTGCTCTTGCCATATCCCACCTCTGGTGGACCGTGGTGTAGTGGGGAATAAACTACTCAGTTCCAAGTTCCTTTTAAAGATAGAAGGAAAAGGGCATTCACTTTTGAATGTCCCCTCTCTGTAAAGACAGCTTTCCTACTACTCTTACTTTCTAATCTTATAATCAAAAAACCTTTGCCTGCTGTTCAAAAAAAAAAAAAAAAAAGGAAGAAAGTGGAACTTGCAATATGTTGGTTTCTCTGGGAGCTGTCTGGGTACTGGTTTGTACTTGACTTGGAGAGCTGAAGAGAACAGTCAGCATAGGTAGGATATTAGGTTGGAGGCTGTTGAAAGCAGTGGTGAATGCCATGAGGTAAAGAGCTTCAGATGACCCTTTCGAAGACTGGAAGAAATGGCTATTTTTTCCAAATTCTCAACTTTCAACAAAGAGCACAAGGCATACAAAGAGGCAGAGAACAAGGACTATTTAAAAGAACAACATAAGTCTCTAGAAACTGACCCTAAAACAACCAGGTCTATGTATTAACTGGCAAAGACTTTTAAAACATCTGTCTTGAATAGCTTAATGAATACAGAAAGACATAATGAATAAAATCAGGAAAACAATACATGAACAAAATAAGAATATCAAACAAAGATATGGAAATTATAAAAATGAACCAAGCAGAAATTCTGGAGCTAAAAAAAAAAAAATACAACAACTGAATTGAAAAATTCTCTAAAGAAGTTCAACAGCAGACTTGAGCAGGCAAAATTAAAAACTAGTGACCTAAAAGACAGTTTATTGGAAATTATGGAGTCTGAGAGTGAAAAGAAAAAGAAGAAAAGTGAACAGAGTCAAAGGAAGTTTTGGGATGCCATCAGGCAGACAAACGTATACATTATAAGAGACCCAGAAGGAGATAAGTTAGAAAAAGGGGCACAAAACTTGTCTGAAGAAATATGTTGAATTTGAAGAATACAGAGTATATACATTTGAGGAAAGACATGGATATACAAATATAAGAATCTCAATGACCTCTAAATAGGAAACTCAAAGAGACCCACAGTGAGGCACATCATAATCAAACTGTCAAGAGTCAAGACAAAGAGAAAATCTTGAAAGCAGCAATAGAAAAATAGTATGTAATGAATATGGAAGTCCTTATAACATGATCAGTGGATTTCTCAACAGAAACCTTGTAAGTAAGAAGGGCATTGATAGATAGATAGATAGAATGATATCTTCAAAGGGCTGAAAGAAAAAAAAAACTTTTCAACCAAAAATTCTATGTCTGGAAAAACTGTTGTTAAACAATGTGGAGGAAGTTAAGGCATTCTCAAATAAACAAAAGGTAGGGGAGTTCATTACTACTACTCATGCTCTACACGAAATGCTAAAGGAGGTCTTAAAATTGAAATAAAAAGGTAACTGAGAGTAACTTGGAGCAATTAGAAAATATGAAGCTCTCAGCTAAAGATAACCATACGTACGAAAGAAAACCATTATTTAATTTTGGTTTATAATCCCCCTTTTAATTCTTTTATAAAATTTAAAAAATAAAAGAAGTATAAAAATAGCTGTAGATTTATTTTAATTGGTATGCAATACATAAAAATGTAATTTGTAACATTAACAACAAAAAATTAGTGGCAAAAGTGAAAAGTAGATTTTTATAAGTGATTGAAGTTAAGTTGTTATCACATCAAAATAGAGTGTTACAACATTGGAATGTTTTATGTAATCCTCATGATAAAGACACAAAAAAATCTATAAAACATACATAAAAGGAAACGAGAAATGAAAATGTGTCTTTATAAAAAACTCAATTAAACACCAAACAAGTCAAGGGAGGAATTAAGGGACAAAAAGTTAGAGACATACAGAAAACAATTAACACAATAGTAAAAGTAAGCTCTTCTCTATTAGTAATTATATTAAATGTAAAAGGGATTAAAATTACCAGTCAAAAGAATTAGCAGAATGGATAAAACAATAAGATTCAACTATGCTGTTTCATTTTAGACCTGAGGACATGAATAGGTTAACAGTGAAAGAATGGAAAAAGATATTCCATGCAAATAACAAGCAAGAGAGTAGGAGTAGCCATTCTAGTATAACAAAAAATAAGCTTTAAGCTAAATATTGTTACAAGAGGCAAAGAATATTATATAATTATAAAAGGTTCAACTGAAGAAAATATGAAAATTATAAATATATATATATATATATATATGCATCAGAGCTCCTACATATATGAAACAAACATAAACAGTATTAAAGGGAAATGTAGATAGCTTTATAATAATAGCAGGAAACTTTAATACCTCATTTCCAATAATGAAACAACTAGACAAATCAAAAAAGTAACAGAGGACTTAAAAACAGTACAGGACAATTGGCCCTAACAGACATATACAGAACATATACAGAACTCACATTTTTGTCAAGCACGTATAGAATATTCTCTAGGATAGAGAAAATGTTAGGCTACAGTCTTAAAACATTTAAAAAGATTGAAATCATATACAATGTCTTTTATGAGTACAATGGAAAGAAACTAGAAATAAATAGTAGAAGGAAAACTGAAAAATTCACAAAAAGTGGAAATAACATTCACTTAAAAAAACAATGAGCCAAAGAAAAATTACGTGGGAAATTAGAAAAACCTTAAGACAAATGAAAACAAACAAAAAGATTTAAAATCAGAAACCTATCTTTATACTCAAGGAATCAGAAGAAGAACAAACAAACCCAAAGCTAAGAGAAGAAAGGAAATAATAAAGATTCGAGTAGAGATAAAAAAATACAGAAGTGGAAAACAATAGACAATATCAGTGAAACCAATAATTTGTTGTTTGAAAGCTCAGCAAAATTAGCAAACCTTTAGCTAGATCGACTAAAAAAAAAAAGGAAGATTCAATTAAAATCAGAATGAAAGAGAAAAAAGTACAACTGATTTTACAGAAATGAATATAATTATAAGAGAATACTAGGAAAAATTATATGCCAACAAGTCAGAAAACCTACATGAAATGAACAAATTCTTTGAAAGGTATAACAATCTACTAAAATTAGATTGTTAGAAAAAAAATAGAAAATCTTAACAGATCTATAGAAAGTTAAGGTAATTGAATCTATAATCAAAGCCCGACAAAGAAAAGACCAGGACCAGATGGCTTCACTGGTGAATGCTATCAAACGTTTAATGAATAATTAACACCAAGCCTCAAACTCTTCAAAAATATTAAAAAGAGGCACGTCCAAAGTCATTTTAAGAGGCCAGCATTATCCTGATACTAAAGTCAGACACTACCAGAAAACTATAGACCAATGAATGTCCCAGATGAAGATTGATGCAAAAATCTTCTAGAAAATCCTAGCAAAGAGAACTCAGTGACACATTTAAAAAATTATACACCATGATCAAGTGGGTTTATTCCTGGAATTCACAGAGAGTTCAACATATAAACCAATAAATATAATATACCACAATAATAGAATAAAGAAGAAAAACCACATGATTATCTCAATTGACGTAGAAAAAAAAAGTTGGCAAAATTTAATACCCTATACACTGAGTATAAAAATACTCAGTGAACCAGGAGTAGAAAAGCATTAACATAATAAAAGTCACTTACAAAAAGCTCATGGCTGACATTACATTCAGTGGTGAAAGACTGAAAATTTTGCTTTAAGATCAGGAACAAAACAAGGATGCCTGCTACTAACACTTCTATTTAATAAGTACTGGAAGTCCTAGCCTGAGTAATTGTACAGTAAATATACAGAGGGGTCAGCTGGACTGACCCCAACACCCAACACCCCCAACAGTTAACTTGGACAATTCTCCCATAGGGTTTTAGGGGTAGCTTAACCACCTCTTTGGATAAGCACTGGCATCAGATTCCTCTAACCTTTCTCTTCCAAATAGTACCCTTTTCCAACATGTGGATGACCTTCTCCTCTGTAGCTGTTCTTTGCCCACTTCTATTTCTTACGCCATCGCTTTCCTCGCCTTCCCAACAAAGGTGATAATGTCTCCCTCTCCAAAGCTCAACTTAATCAACAATCTGTCTCATCCTTAGGATTTTTGCTTACACCAGGCCAACTCACCCTCTTGCCCTACATGGAGCCCAACTCTTACATCTATTTTCTCTATAAAACATAGGCCTTTGTCTGCTTACCCCTCACATGGAAGGAGCACTGAGCCCTCATATACCTAACTTTTGACATCACTTGCCCAACTCACCAGTCCTCATATACTTAGGGCAGAGTGTAACAGTCACTCGAGTAAAACCCTAGTCTTTATCCCACTGCTGCAGAACTGAGCCAATGTCTATCCTCATCCTCCTTGCCGTCTTTACAAAAATTGTGTTAGGCACAGGAGGAATAGCCCATTCTATCCATACACAGGAGCTGTCTCTTACCTTGAGTCAAAAAGAAGATGGCTTGGTTGGGGCACCTGGGTGGCTCAGTCGGTTGAGAAACCAACTTTGGCTCAGGTCATGATCTCACGGTTTGTGAGTTCGAGCCCCGTGTTGGGCTCTGTACTGACAGCTCAGAGCCTGGAGCCTGCTTCGGATTCTGTGTCTCCCTCTCTCTCTGCCCCTCCCCTGCTCATGCTCTGTCTCTCTCTCTCTCTGTCAAAAGTAAATAAACATTAAAAAAAAAGTTAAAAAAAAAAAAAGAAGCTGGCTTGGCTTCCACACTCCAACCACTTGGAGAGACAGACTGATTCCCCGGCAGAAGTAGATCTTCAAAACTGTTGAGCTTTAGACCTACTGACTGCTAATCAGGGGAGAACTTATGCTTTACTATGGAAATAATATTGCTTCGACTTAAATGAGTCAGGCCAGGTCTGAGACAGCCTTGACAAAAATCATCAACACAACTAGAAGCAGTCAAAAACCATGTAAGAACTGGGGTTCTGATTGGTTTTCCTGGAAACTAGATATCTGGCTCTTGGTTCTCATGGTTCTCTCCTCTCCTGGGACCTTTAGTGGTTATTGGAATACCCCTTATTTTTGGGCCCTGTATCTTAAAATATCTAATCTCATTCAGGACCAAATCTCAGCTCTTGTTCATTCTCTAAGTTCTCAACAAGCTCACGTTTAAGCCCTTGCTTTCAGAGCAGTCCACTATCAACCTTTCTCTCACTCTCAGTTCTCTTGCAGCTAAGTAGGGACAGTTCTATGCCCTTGCCCGGCAGGAAGTACTTGCGGAAAAATGACTTCTCCCAATCAAAAATAGTTTTAAATAAAGAGAGGAGCAATGAAAGGATTCTATTCAAAGCCCCACCACACTTACAGACAAAACTCAACTATGTCTGCACTTGGCCCTCTTTGGTTTTCTGGGTCAAGGGGACCTACATTCTCAGAGAATAAATCATAGCTATAAAACATCATCTTCTCTAGCCTGACCACAACCCACATCCCAGACAAGTCTTGGACAGAGGCCTTTGAAAAACCTGCCACCTCTTGCTTTTCCTGGCCATACCTCTCCATACCTGCCATGAGCTCAACTTCAACACTCTCACATCCTTAACAAACAAACAAACAAATAAACAAACAACAACAAAACTTAAAAGGCCCAGCCTGACGGAAGCTCAGAGCTGACATTTCTCTAGATGTCCGGCCCCTCTTCTCCCTTGGAGAGCAAATAAACTCTGTCCTGTCCTGCTTGGTGCTCCATTCTGTGCAACTCTTTGCCACCTGTGTCACGGGCCACCCTAACAAAGGTCTTGACCATACAGCAAATATGGGGGTACCTGGATCTTGGACTTTCTGGAACTGTGAGAATCAAATTTCTATTGTTTAAGCTGCCTATTCCATGGTATTTTGTAATGCAAGCCAAACTGTCTAAGACACTAGTTAAAATGTTAAGGGCAGATTTTAAATATTAATATGTTATTGCAATAGGGAATAAGGTCCATTATTTCTACTTCCTAGAAAGATTCTGAATATGCAATTAGCATAAATGTATATATATAAATATGTATAACATAGAATATACTTAATATAATATATTAAATATTTAATGCACTTTTATATTTAATGATTTTATTTAACATTTTATACACGTTTAAGCATTTAATATTTTATAGTACTATTAATTTATTAAACATTTAATAAAGCCAGTATTAACACATATCAATTAATGTATTAAATAATAGAGATATTTAATATATTAATGTATAGTTTAAATATTATTAATTAACAAAAACAAGAATGCTGATAAAAGGCATAAATGATATTATTGGTGTTTTCACACTAGGGGGAAGAGTAAACAAATCCCAAGCAGTTGTTCATAAGGGCTTAAAGCAGGAAATCATTTTTGAGCTCTGCTTTTATGAAAGAGAAGCAATGAATAGCAGAAATATTCATATAGGCTCTTTGGAAAACCCATCTAGAATGGACATATTGGCAAGCCGGCGACATAGGGACAGACCGCTGTGTCTGTAAGGACAAGAGAATGAGGTGAGGTAATGAGAGGTGTTCATGTAGGTCGTGTCCAGTTATAAACAACCCGAGTGCCTCGCTCGGGAAATTTGACTAGTGGAAGTTTTTGAGCCCAAACCATGAGAGTTTGAAAAGAAAAACTGTAGAAGCCCAAGAAGAAAAATTGGTTAGGATAGAACCTGAGGTCCAATGAGATTAACAGTCCAAATGAGAGATTGAAGCAAAGCAAAGCAAAACAAAAACAGGAGCACGGGCAGCAGAGGTAGAATGGATTTGGAAATCATTAGGCAGGAGCCGGTGCTGAGGCCGCTCTCATTCAGTGGCTTAGTTTCTCAGAATTGCTGCTGTCTGGGCCTCCACATTAAATTTTCATAGGTAAAAAGAGAATTATAAAGGTGACCTAGATCAATGTGTTAATTTAAATTACTGAGTCATTAGTGGTTCCATGGCTTGCTACAAAAATAGTTTTAAAATGCCTATTCTTAGTACATGTTGCTATTAGGGTAAGGGGATTATAGAACATAAATAAGACCGTAATAGTGGGTATGTGTGGATTCCAGAAAACCCAATAAATAATTCTTCTCCAGACAGATTCAGAATCACTTGTGAGTTGGACAAGGAGATTGGGCAAGCAGAGATTAAAACAACACCTTTATTAACAATAGAGCTACAGACAAATACCTACTTCCCTAATTATAGACAGTATTGCACTCGTGTCCCTTAGGGGAAGGGTCTGCCAGGAAAAACCTATAAATTGAAGGAACAGATCTTTTCTCTTTGTTTCTTTGTTTCTGTCTCTCTTACTCCCTCCCCTTTTCCTTTCGTCCTCTCGATTTCCTTTTTCTGTTTGCTTCCTACAGAGAGAAATATCTCAAACACAGAGTAAAAAAGGGAGTGTGCTGTGAGTATTGGTGGTTCTATTATACTCACCGGTCAGATAATTCACTGATACTTTTATGGACAAGAATGCACGGCAGAGTAGATAAAGACCAGAGTGTTTCTACGGCAGGATTCATGTATGTGGAAGGAAAGAACCTAACCGAGGAATGGGTATGCTGTCCCGTCACTATGCCACAGAGGACTACAACGGGAAAGCTGCAGAAACAATACAAAGGTGACTGAAGATTGACATGGCAACTAATGTTCTGTAGTTTATGGTCCCGGTTATCATGATGACATGTAAGCAGAATGAAAGTAAAAATGTTAATGAAGATATAAGCAGAGAGGTGCCATGATGGGTGTGAAACAAGAAGGGTGTTGGGGTAGGAAGGATGTAAGTAATTGGCACACAGCACCTTTCAGCATATTCCAACCACAGCAATACACAGACTTCAGAGACCAGAAGTCCAGATATCAACTTCTTATTACTGGGGAGTATATTTGAAGTTATTGAATGATTGGGAAAACATACAATGA
Source organism: Panthera uncia (assembly GCF_023721935.1). NCBI lineage: Eukaryota > Metazoa > Chordata > Mammalia > Carnivora > Felidae > Panthera > Panthera uncia. Next base: position 79,846,068 of record NC_064812.1, read on the forward strand.
ACAAAATATTTCAGGAGGAAAAAACTAAACATTACAGGTGAGGGAAAAAAGATGGAAATTAAGCAATGAAGATTAAAGATTTATGATAAAATAATTGGGATACTCACTAACTATTTAAATACTGATAGAATGATTATAGAATACTTATATAACTGAAACGTAATATATATTTATTAAATACTGATGTTCAATGTACAAGATGACTAACAACACTGACAATAGGAATTTTGCTTTACCTCTGCCCTGCTTTTTGTTAAAAGATATTTTTATTTTAGAATACTTTCATATTTATATAGAAGAGTCTCTATTTGTACACAAGTTGTAAAGTCTATAGAGTTCCCACCATACTCTTATTGTTTCCCTGATTATCATGTTAAGTTACCATGTTCCTTCCATTTGTCAAAACTCAGAAACTGATATGGTACACTACCACTTTCCTAAACTCTAGAATTTGTCACACTTCCTTCGTTTTGGTCTAGTGCTCTGTTTCTGTTCCAGGATTCTATCCAGGGTCCCACATTATTCTTAGCCATCATGTCTCTAGGCACCTGTTGGCTGGGAGTTTCTTGGACTTTCCTGGTCTTCAATGACCTTAAGAATTTTGAGAAGTTCTGGTCAGGTATTTTGCAGAAATTTCTCTGAATTGTTGTTTGTGGGATGTTTTTCCCATGTTCAGACTGGAATATACCTTGTTTGTTAAGAAGAACTCAGAGGTAAAGTCATTACCATCACATCACGTCAAGGGTACATCCTCTCAAATTGAGTTATCACTGTTGATACTCTTGACCACATGGCTGAGGGAGTATTTTCCAGGTTTTGCCACCTTAGTTACTCTCCTCTCCTTGTCATACTGTCCTTTTTGGATAAAGTCACAAGTAGCCTGTACTTACAGGAGGTATGCTGCCCCTTCTTGAGAGTGGGAGAATCTACATAAATTGTTTGGAATTCTTCAGAGAAGAGTTTTGTCCCTTCTCCCCTATTTTGTCATTCATTCACTTATTTATATCAGTATGTGTCTTAGCTTGGGCTGCCATAACAAAATACCACACACTGAGTGGTATAAACATCAAAAATTTGTTCCTTAAAATCTTGGCAGCTGTGAAGTTCAAGATCATGGTCCAGAAAGATTCAATTCCCTGGTGAGGTCTCTCTTCCTGACTTACTGACAGCCAGCCTTCTCTCTGTGTCTTCACCTGGCAGAGAGAGAGAGAGAAAGAGAGAGAGAGAGAGAGAGAGAGAGAGAGAAACCACCTCTCCTATCATAGCACTAATCCATTCACAAGGTCCCAATCTAAACCTGATTACCTCCCAAAGGCCCCATCTTCAACCACTATCATATTGGGGGTTAGAGTTTCAACATAAACATTTTATGGGAACACAATTAAGCCCATAGCAGTATGGCTATAGTCTATTTACTTTTATTTACTTTTTTTGTTCTCTAATTAATTATTCCACCTTTGGCTCTTGGGAGCTGTTTCAGTTGGCTCTTGTGTCCCTTTGACATACTCTGTGTGTTTTTTGTTTGTTTTTTGTTTTGTTTTGTTTTTAGAGGTGGGGGTTAAAGTGGAGGAGAAAGGCATAGGGAGAGAGAGAGAATCTTAAGCAGACTCATGCTCAGAACAGAACCAGAACCAAGGCTAGGTTCCACAACAACCCTGGGATCATGACTGAAGCCTGGGATCATGACCAAGAGGCAGGCACTCAATCGACTGAGCCACCCAGGCACCCCTGGTTTTGGGTTTTGAGCACTCTCCTAATTTCTGACACTACAAGCTTGTCCAGGCTCACTTGTACATCTCCTGCCCCAGCTCTAGAGGCAGCCATCTTCCCAAAGATCCATTTTTGTTTTACTTGTGCTACGTAAAATATTACTTGGAATTACACAATTATATAATTAGACTTACTGCTCTAGAAACTATATTTTGAACAACTAACATAACAAAATTGAAAAAAAATTAAATATACAATCCTAAAACTGAAAATAACTTCCAGAAGTCATTAGCCTAGAGTTCGAATTCCACCTGAGAATTCATCCTAGATATCCACTTAAGGTCTTCTGTTTCAATACACAGCAAATATCTCAGATCTCTAAAGTTCCTAGTTTGTTGAATTAATACCATGATATTTCACTGTGCCTATTTCATACTCTTAGGAACTTCTTAGCAAGACGTTTTTAGCCATCCAGTGGTTTAGAATCAGCATATTTGAGCTTAAGTTTTGAGACACTTACAATTTGTTACATTTGAATTAAAAAGCATTTGGGGAAAAAACCATACGTATAGAGATTATTTCAAATCAACTTCATATTATAAATGATATAATTACTTTAGCATAGGAAATAATCTCATATTTCCAAAATATCCAAAGTAATGTTGAGTTTTCTTATCATTTGAGCCTAGTAATTCTATCAAGTCACTTGTTTTTAATTTTTAAAACATTTTTTAATGTTTATTTTTGAGAGAGAGAGAGAGAGAGAGAGAGAGAGAGAGACAGAGTGTGAGTAGAGAAGGGGTAGAGACAGAGGGAGACACAGAATCTGAAGCAGGCTCCAGGCTCTGAGGTGTCAACATAGGGCCTAACGTGGGGCTCGAAACCCACAAACCATGAGATCATGACCTAAGCTGAAATCAGATACTTAACCAACTGAGCCACCCAGGAGACCCTAAGTCACTTTGGTTTTAACATTGAGTTCAAATTATTTTAACACTATTTGTCAATTATCTTTTCCCTCTTTTTTTCTTAAGATAAACATTAAAACCTTAACATTGCTCCTTGATCTATTTGCCAGAGAGATCATTTCTAAGATTAAACACCTGAACAAATTTTCTTTTAGTTATCTTTCCAAACACTCTTAATATTTTCTATTGAGACAGCTTGTGTGTGTTTTTTATTAAAAATCTCTCCCAAAAATATAAAATATAATAAACTTATACTGTTAGGTCCCTACAAGTATTAAAATGGCATCCATCAAAACTTTAAAAACATTATTTTCAGAAGAGATATTGAAATAATGGTTCATTACTTTCATTTAGATAACATTTCCATTCTAGTATTTTATTAATAATCCAAAGTAAAATGTTTTATGACACCTACTTTCTAATGAAGAAGAATGTAGTTTTAATTGGTTTAAAATTATTGAATTTGGCTCATGTGATTTTTTATGGCATTTTTAAAACTAGCCGTAAAATAAAACATACGCTATCTCCCCAAACATAGGAGATAAATGTAAACATTCTCTAATGCAAAGGAAAATATAATAAAATACGAAGTAAAACCACTTCTGTCTTTAGCAACATAAGCTATAAAACTTACACATCTTACTATGGCAAGAGTGTCAGAGGGTAACAAGTTTCCTCTGTCCATCTTATGCAGTAAATCAAGCCATGAAAAGAGAAGGGCCTTGGGACGCAGACTGTGAATTAGAGTTTCTGGTTTTCAGAGGGGTTAGGACTAGCCGAGAGGCTGTGGTCTATGGGCACTGAACAGAGCCTGGGTGAAGGTTAATTCTATTAATGTTGTTCTCTACCCTAAGAAACTATCGTAGGGGGAGAACAATGACACATTTTATGTACCTTAATAAGACATAGATAAAGCAGGCATAAAAAAGTTAACCTAGGCAAGCTAAACCATATATATATAATTCCTCTTGCATGGGAACTCATTGTCTGTCCTTATTTATTTTCACAGGCATCCTCTATTACCATTTCCATTTTTAATATCAAAACTTTCAAAACAGTTATCAAAGACTGAAAATCATATAACTTCTCACTGAAGGATCACAACTCCTACTGCCTCTCATTTCATTTCATTTCTTGATCCCCTGTGCATTCTTTTTTTTCTTCAATGTTTCAATTTATTTTTGAGACAGAAAGAGAGAGAGAGAGAGAGAGAGAGAGCATGAGCAGGGAAGGGGCAGAGAGAGAGAGGGAGACACAGAATTTGAAGCAGACTCCAGGCTCGGAGCTGTTAGCACAGAGCCTGATGCGGGGCTCAAACTCACGAACTGCGAGGTCATGACCTGAGCCGAAGTCGGATGCTCAACCGACTGAGCCACCCAGGCGCCCTACCCCCTGTGCATTCTTAATATCCCAGTTGTATTCAGCAGAGCCAGCTAAAGTCATTGTATTTTTATTGGTTATACATCTCTTTGTAAATGAGAAGTAAACTGAGTGTAAGCAGAACTGGTTCATTATTATTATTATTATTTTACCACATTTTACCACATCGACAGATAATTGGCTAATTTTCTAGTATTCTTTGTCAATACACTTTTCATCTATACAAATAAAAAGCAAGTGCCTTGAAGTCAAGAACTATATTGTCCCTCTTGTAGTGCCAGGATAGACACTTCTAAGGTCACAAAGTGAATTTGGCATACCAAATAAAAGTTATGTATTCTTGCCAGCTCCCTGTAAACCCTGGCTGTTGGAAGATGAACCCCATATACCAGTGCTGTCTCAGTCTCACAGAATTGCCACCCAACAGGTGTCATTAAGACTTTAAAAGGCCAAATAAACAATTAAAAGAATGTGAAAATAAGGAAATCTTAATAAAATATAGATTTTAGTTAAAAATCACATATTAATGTCAGTTCATTCATTTTAACAAGCACGCCATATTAACAGAAGATGTTAATAACGGGGGGAATTGAGTGTGGAGTCTATGGGAGATCTCCACACTACCTTCTCAATCTGATCTAAAAATAAATTACATTGAAGAAGCCAACGTATATTAAAGGAAAAAAAAAAAAGGAACAGCACACATTCCCCCCATTCTAACTGGCCTAGCTGTGCCACAGAAATAAAGAACCCAGTGAATCCCATTAGCATGTTTTCATGCTGCATTTCATTTGCTATAAAATAAATCCATGTTCAGAATCAGTCTGGTATGGATTACCATTACATTGAATAAGGTATTAGGTAAATTCACAGAGGAGGGTTTTGGCAGAAACACTTTTATCAGGGAAAGAAAGCAAAGTCCTATCCAGAGTAAGTGCCTATTTCAAAAAAAGCCCCATTCCTTTCATGATGAAAGTGTCCAATGTAATCAACCTGCCAGGTAACTGGATTATCTCCTCAGACAATTGTGCCATTGAAGAGCTGTAATCTCGTCCTTGGTCAGCTGAGCAATCAGCAGTGGTACTCAGACTGGCCTTTGTGAGTGGAGGCTGGTACTTCTGTGTCCATTTGTAATGCCCATCTCTGTTGCCAGGCACAATTTTCTCATGAAAATTGCCCAAAATTCTCATTGGGCAAGGCTAGGAGCAGCTAAGGGGAGAAAGTGACTGGCATCCATTAAACACCTCATCTTGTCCGCCTGACCTTTGAGAACAGTTTACAGGGACACTGCTTCTTAATAAGCACTTACATAAGTCAAATATTTTCATTCACTGTGCCCATTTGGAAAGGTTCATTCCGTACCTTTTCCTAAGATCTGCTTTTCACTAATTTTCTAAGTTGCTTCAAGGTCCCTATTCACCGGGCCAGTGATCATGAATTTATCCATTGTTCAAAATTAGTGTGGATCCATATGGCTATGTCTCTAGCTGAAAAGAATGATCAGATGCCCTGCTCAAAATTTTACTCATTGGATAAGAGTTGGGAGTAGGATTTCCTTTCATCACTGTCCTTCTGAATGACACCTGAGTGGGACTGTAGTTCCACAGCTGTCTGCTATTGGATGGTGCCAGCATATTCTGGTAAACGATCTGGAAACCATGAGAAACTTTGTTTTTTCCTTAGTTCACCAGTCACAAAGAATATTTGGTACAGGCTGTAAGAAGGAAACTGATGACCCACGAATGGATGTCCACAGGAATCAGAGTCATTTACTTATAAAAATTATTTATGCCCTATCTTAGTCATAATCTCTACTTGTCAATGAAATATTTGGTGAGTTGGAGAGCATATGGACAGCTAAGTTTGCATAAAACATGGGGCCCATTTTCAAGCATTTGGCCTCTACCATGTCCAGGAGGAGAGCAGAAGTTCTTTCTGACCCCGAGAAGGTTGAAGTTGGATAGTTGAAGAGGATGAATACTTTTCTCCAATCTTAAACAACCAAATAATTTATTCTAACACAACAGAGAAATGTAAGAAATATTGCAAAAAAAAAAATCAGCTAGTTTTCTCAGAATGAAAGAAATTCATGACTGATAGGAGTTGTAGAATGAAGAAATATGAAATTTGATGAGAAGACAATGACCCAAATATTAGGTTTACAGCTTTAAGTAGGGGAAAAAAAAACCTGAATGTCATATAGAAATGATGCAAAAAAGATATTGTTCAGTCCACACAATAAATATTTACTGAATTCGTACTATTTTCCATGCACTGTGAAAACACAGAGGTTATCGAAATAAGGGATATCTTCCTAATCTTCAATAAGCATTTTTTTTTAAATAAGAGAGATGAGAAAAAACAAAAATAAACATCTAGACAATGTAGGTGAAACGTTATGAGAAGTAAAAATACTAAAGCCTAGATAGATTGTAGCAATCAATAATAATAACATTTTCACAAAATACTTGTCAAAATATTTATAATCATACTATAATGACTATGAACCATATGAATATTAACAAACATAATTTAGATTTCCAAATTTGTCTTTATCTAGTGTTAATTTGTGAGTCTTTACAAATTATATTAGCTACCGTTTTAGATGCTATGGTTGCAAAACATATTGCCAAAAAATTGATGTAAAACGATGACTTATTATCACAGTCTGTGAGTCAGGAATTGGCACAACAGGGATTATTTGTTTTCTTTCCACAATATCTGGGTCCCCAGCTGAGAGTCTCCACCAAGGGATTGGAATCAGTTGAATATTTAGTCTCTCACATGTTGGGTGGTTATTCTGGTTAACAGCTGAGAAGTTCACTAGAGTTGTCTCAAACACTTATATTTAGCTAGTCCTTGTAGTCTGAGCCTTATCAGAGCATATATTGGGTAGGTTCTAAAGGTGAGTCCCCTTGACTGATTGCTGCGTTGCCCCAATCTAAAAAAGAACAAATTTCTGCCATGTGCGACAACATCGATGGACCTGGAAGGTATCATGTTAGGTGAAATAAATCAGAGACAAATACTATATGATTTTACTTATATGTGGAATCTAAAAAACAACACAAATGAGCAAACCAAACCCAACCAAAATCATAGGTACAGAGAACGGAATAGTGGTTGCTAGAGGGGAGGAGTTGGTGAGGTTGGGGAGTGGGAGAAACAGGTGAAGGGAGTCCAAGAGGTACAAACTTCCAGTTATATATATATTTATATATATACATATATTATATATTATATTATATTATATATTATTTATTATAGTATAATATAATATTACATTATATTATAAATATATTATATATATAATATATATCATATTATATTATATTATATTATATTATATTATATTATATTATATATAACTCCGGGAGACATAATGTATATCTTGGTGACTACAGTCAGCAATATTGTAGAGTGTATTTGAAAATTGCCAAATGTGTAAATAAATATGAACTTAACTTTGTATGGTTATGGATGGAACTAGACTTATTTTGGTGTTTATTTCACAATATGTACACTTATCAAGTCATTATGTTGCACACCTGAAACCAATATAATGTTATATGTCAATTTTACCTCAATAAAATTTTTTTAAAGAGAATGTGTCTAACTATATGTATCATCAGAACAATTTCTGTGTTAATGAACAACCGATTTATTTGTTATTGTAAAATAGATGAGTCTAGTCTTTATCTGCTGAGAAGAGTTTAATTTTTTTTCTGCTACTTGAACCGAATTAAGTTTGAGGTTTGAAAATGAATGCCATGATAATTTTACATCACCCCTAAGCTAGATGCTCTCTGTTCACCGAGAATTGACTGAAAGTATTACAAAGAAAAGGAATTTGTCCTTATTTGAAAAGTATCCGCAAATGGACCAAAGTAACTCAGGTTGAAACCTGATAATATAATGATAGTTATTTTCTTTCTGGTTTGAGATTTTGTTCTAATAATACACTGCTTTCCTTCCCATTTGAGCAACACTATTGACTGCAATTATTCTCTGTGTGAGGTGTTTATGGAAAGACCAGTGTCTGGTGATCATTTCATTGCATGCTGTGCATGTGTGAAAATAAATCCTTGATTTTCAAACTTAGTCATTTGTTGCTGTTAGTTTTTTTTCATTCTTTCATCTTGAACTCATAATCTGACTGAGACATTAATTCAAAGGCACTTATCTCCAGCCATTTCTAAAGGCAGCAAACCCATCCCAGAGCTCTGTCAGCAATATCTCAGAGAGCTAACTTTCTGAAGTGACCTCGGTGGATGCCACTTTTGTCCTCATGAGCCACCAACAAAGCCTCTGGGCATGAACACTGCTGTCTTCATTCTTTGTGCATATCAAGTCAAAACACTTGTGATGTATTTGTGATGGGCACATAGTCAACTCTGCCAGTATAGGTTTGTATGACTAGTACTTATTTCTGGCTCAGACATTTCTTCTATTGTTTAAAGAATATAAAAATAAGGTACAGAAATGGGCAGAAGACATGAATAGACACTTTTTCAAAGAAGACAACCAGATGGCCAACAGACACATGAAATGATGCTCAACGTCACTTCTCATCAGGGAAATACAAATCAAAGCCACACTCAGATATCACCTCACGCCAGAGTGGCTAAAATGAACAAATCAGGAGACTATAGATGCTGGCGAGGATGTGGAGAAAAGGGAACCCTCTTGCACTGTTGGTAGGAATGCGAACTGGTGCAGCCGCTCTGGAAAACAGTGTGGCGGTCCCTCAAAATATTAAAACTAGATCGACCCTATGACCCATCAATAGCACTGCTATGAATTTACCCAAGGAATACAGGAGTGCTGATGCATAGGGTCACTTGTACCCCAATGTTTATAGCAGCGCTTTCAACAATAGCCAAATTATGGAAAGAGCCTAAATGTCCATCAACTGGTGAATGGATAAAGAAGATGTGGTTTATATATACAATGGAATACTACTTGGCAAAGAGAAAGAATGAAATCTGGCCATTTGTAGCAACGTGGATGGAACTGGAGGGTATCATGCTAAGTGAAATAAGTCAGTCAGAGACAGATACCATATGTTTTCACTCATATGTGGATCCTGAGAAACTTAACAGGAAACCATGGGGGATGGGAAGGGGGAAAAAGTTACAGAGAGGGAGGGAGGCAAACCATAAGAGACTCTTAAATACAGAGAACAAACTGAGGTTTGATGAGGAGTGGGGGAGAGGGGAAAGTGGGTGATGGACATTGAGGAGGCCACTTGTTGGGATGAGCACTGGGTGTTGTATGGAAGCAATTTTGCAATAAAATATATTTAAAAACAAAATAAAAGTCCACAAAAAATAATACAATAAAAGTCCACAAAAAGTAAATAAAAATAAAAATAAGGTACGAAGATATATAAATGGCAGATGAACACCTGTAAAGGTGGGTAACATCTTACTATTAGGGAAATGCATTTCATACCAAAAGGATATACCACTTTTCACCACGTAGGATAGAAACAATAAAAAAATATGGTCCATAACAAGGATTGATGAGTTTGTGGAATAATAGGAACATACTTACCTAAGGGTGAGATTGTTAAAACGATGCATCCACTTTCAAAAACAGTTTTATTTCTTCAAAATGTTAAGAATAGAGTTATGATATGACCCAGAAGTTCTGCTCCTAGGTATATTCCCCAGAGAATTGGACATATATGCTCATTTAAAAACTTATACATGAATATCTATAGCACCTTCATTCATAATAGTCAAAAAGTAAAAAAACCCAAATGTTCATGAGCTCATGAATAGGTAAATAAAACAGGATATAGCCATGCAACAGGATATTCCTCAGCCATTAAACAAGGATAAAATACTGATACATGCTACAGGATGGGTAACTCTTGAAAATACTATGCCAGGTGAAAAAAGCCAGTCACAAAGACCACATATCATGTGAATCCATATATATGAAAAGTCCAGAATATAGAGACTGAAAGTATGTGAATTGTTGGCTATTTGGCATGTTTCCTTGTCTTTCACTTTGTTTTAACATATGAATTATCAATTCAACCCCTTAATACCACTCTACATTAGTAATAGCTACTGATCTTTATATAGGATTAGTAATATGAGCATACAGATGACGTCAGAGACTTTTAAAGTACGTTAAGTATGAACTCATTATATCTTCACAACTGCTGTAGGAAGTAGGCACAGTAGGCACATGTAGGTCAACATGTAAGAAAACTATAGTACAAAATTATTGGGTGATGTTCTCAAGGTCACAGAGATAGTAAGTAGCAGATTGAGACTGGTAATGAGGAAGTTTGAGTCTAGGATCTTTCAATGGTATATCTCTTGAAAGTTTAATTTCATTCTTATTTTACGGACGATTTTTACATACTGCCGGTAGTAACTTCTTTCCACTGAGATCTGCAAAGAAATGAAAAGCACTAGGCATTCTGTCATTAAGAAGTTGGTGGTGTGGATTTTTCCTAACGAAAATGAGATCCTTGAGTCTTCTTTGTTTTCTACCCTAAAGGGATCTATATTTTTTTCAACCTCATACATAACTGTCAAACTTGTAACTTTGTATATGATTATAAAATCATGGCAGTTATTGTTATACTGTGAATGTGAATTATAAAGCCAATAAATAATCATAAAATACTTCTCATATAAGAAAAACCTGACTCACGAAGTATTTGACAAGCTATGCACTCACCTATGAGCAGCTCGCATTATTCAAATGCTTAAGCATAAAATCTCTTTGCAAATGAACATATATAATTTCGTATTAGTTTCTAGTCCTCTTTCAGGAGTGGATTCTTTTTCACTCCTCCCTCAATCCTCAAATCGGTTCTCACTTTATTCTTTGGTAAATTGTTTATCTGTTACTCTGCCGCCTTTCAAGACCATTCTAGACATTCATTATTTTATTGCTACCACAGTTTGATCACTAATCCATGGTCTGTGGTTGTAAATTTAGAACTTCTTATGGTTAGTTTTATGTGTGAACTTGGTTAGGGTCTGGCACCTACTTGTTTAATCACACACTACTACAGGTGCTGCCGTGGAGGTCTGTTGTAGATGTGGTTAATATCCACAATCCGTTGACATTAAATAAAAGACATTATCCTTCATTACGTGGGTGCACCTCCCCCATTGAGTTGAAAGGTCTCGGAAGCTAACACTGAGGTTTCCCAAAGAAGATATTCTATGTCCTGACTGCACTATTCACCCTGCCTGAATTTCCAACCTGACCTGTGGATTTCAAATTTGCCATCTTCACAGTCATGTGAGCCAATCTCTTACCATAAATCTCTCCTTTTTATCTAGATCTGTCTCGCATTGGTCTGTTTCTCCAGAAAACCCTAAGACAGTACTCTTTTTGCTTCACTTAATTTTGTCCTTACACATTTCTGAAACCAGGAAAATATTTTCGTGACTCCAACTCTTGGTTAGCATTGCCTACATAATCTAATCGAAGAGCTCGGTTCTCTTCATTTTCTTTTAAAATAAGCCCACCCGGAATATAGTTATTCACAGTTATAAACTATCTTAGATGACACCGTAGACACAGGGCTGTTAGATTAAATTTTACTGCAACTCTCACAACATTTTGGGTTCCATCTTTATAGTACAATAAAGTACCATCGAGACACAGCTCCTGTTAACAAGTGGGTGTTTTCTGTCTTTGTTGTCTGGGCTTGAAACTACATCAGGATAAATTCAAAGTTCCATTTCTGACGTTTAAGACTACGTTTTCTTATATAATGATAACAACTAATGTATATTGTATATTTGGTTTTAACATTACTTCTCTTTTATTTCAAATGATTGCAACCATCATTTGTTGTATTTAGTAACAAACAAGAATGGTGTAATGTTGAGAGTGATTAATATAAAGTCAGGTTGCCTTATTTCAATCTTGGCTTATCCACTTATTATCTTTGTATTATTGAGTAAGCTTCTGAACTCTCTGGCATTTTTTTATGTGCAAAATACAGATAAAAACAACCTATCATATAGGATTGTTGTGGAAGTTAGTCAATGTTTGAAAAACCTGTAGAATAGTGCCTGGTCCAAGATAATTTCTCAGTAAATATTAGTTACACTCATTATTGCTTTTGGTTTTCCTTAAAATATGTTATTTCTCTGTCACAGACTCTTAACTTTAGTTGGCTTGAGTGCAATTATCACTAAAAAACACTACACTAAAGCTCCAAACTTATACACTAAAATGTTACTGTCAACTCTTATTTATTCAGATTTCTACAGTATCTTTAAATTCAAAGAAAAATGTTGTTGCATATTATACTCTTATTTACATCGTGTAGGTAATAGATCTTTTTCAATGCAGACATAGTTTGTTAATTGATGTTATCCAAGCTGCTGTGTTAAGACTCACTGATCCAGTGGTATAATAAAACAAAACATAAATTGCCTTGGAGAAGCAGAGTTAGCTGAACAAAAGTATGAATACAAGATAATGATCAGCAATTATGTCATTATAATTGTATCTGATTTATAAAAATGCTCATGTGAAATACTTACACTGGGCTTTGAGAGAAATATGCATTTCCACATAGTATAGCAAATTATAAAATTATGTAGTTTTTTCTACATATTACCGAGAAGATATAACAGGGCTTGGGCAGTGTGTAAGAGAAGCAGTTAATAAGTTTAAATTACAACAAAATGCAAAGTCAGAAAAATGTGTTGTTTTCCCCCAGAAAAGTAGAAATTTTCCATATTAAGAGATTATTAGACAGTTAACAGTTTGTCTTTCATCTTCAATTCTCATATCATCCTTTGCTTTCTGTTTTGATATCTGTGTTCCATGTAATAAAGCTCATGCAATTAACCCTTATGATTAAGACCACAGTGTGAAAGGGGGTCCGGGTATGATAGGAGTGATATCACTCAAACCTAGGACTTAAAATACTTGTTTCATTTTTTCAAATTAGAATCAAAACATATAAGCTACAAAATAAAAGTTTTATATGACTATAGTCATTTCTCTTAAGGGTATAATGATGGGGCGCCTGGGTGGCTCAGTCGGTTGAGCGTCCGACTTCGGCTCAGGTCATGATCTCGCGTCCGTGAGTTCAAGCCTCGCGTCTGGCTCTGTGCTAACAGCTCAGAGCCTGGAGCCTGTTTCAGATTCTGTGTCTCCCTCTCTCTCTGCCCCTCCCCTATTCATGCTCTGTCTCTCTCTGTCTCAAAAATGAATAAACGTTAAAAAAAATAAAGGTATAATGAGATATTTAACAAATAATTGAACAGCTGCAAAGTGACGGCTGCAATTCTATTCAAATTAGTACCTTGGTTATTCTGGGCATTTTGCTTTTCCACGCAAACTTTAGAATCAGTTACTTATCCACAAAGTAATTTTCTGGGGTTTTCACTGGTATTGCACTGAATCTTTAGGTCAGGTTGGGAATAACTGATATCTTGAAAATATTGAGACTTCCTATTTATGAAGTGGAATATCTTTCTGTTTAATTTAGATCATCCTGGATTTTTCATCAAAATTTTTAATTTCATCCTACAGATACTGAGTGTATTTTGTTAGATTTACATGTAAGCATTTTTGGGTACTAATATAAATTATAGAATCCAAAGCAGGCTCCAGGCTCTGAGCTGTCAGCACAGAGCCCCACGCTGGGCTCGTACTCACAGACCACTAAATGGTGACCCGAGGCAAAGTTAGATGCTTAACCGACTGAGCCACCCTGGCTCTCCTCAAATTTTACTTCCTAAATACACTAATTAAAAAAAAAATCTTTGTTAAGTTTTCCATCTTGCTTACTTTAGTTTTCTTTTTAAAATTTATCACTCAACAAACTAGGAATACAGAGGAATCTCTCAACTTGAAAAAAGGACATCTACCTCCAGCTTACAGAACACTTAATGGTTAAAAGAAATGCATCGGACTTAATGGTGAAAAACAAGATAATTTCTCCCTAAGATGGGGAACAGGTCAAGGATGTCCCTTCTCACCACTCCTATTCAACATTGTACTACAACTCTTAGACAACTCAATAAGACAAGGGAAATAAATAATAAGTGCAGAGATTGTAAAGGAAGGAATAAAAGTGTCTCTGTTCACATGGTATTATTGCCGAGGCAGAAAATCCCAAGATTTACAAAAACACTCTTGAAACTAATAAGCAATTGTAGCAAGATTGCCAGATTTAAGGCTAATATACAACTCAATTTTATGTACATCAGCAAAGAACAATTTGAATTTAAAAACTAAACACACACACATATCTCCCTCTCCCTCTCTCTGTCTGCCCCTTCCCTGCTTGTACTCTGTCTCTCTCAAAAATAAATAAAAAAATTAAAAATATTTTTAAAAAAGGAAGTAAAATTTGAAATCCAGGTGAAATGAGAGAGAATGCTACATCAAGATATGGTAGAAGACGATTCCAGAAAAAAGAACACGGACATACAAAAATCCTCGCATGTAACGAACTTAATTGTCATTGAGAATTTTTTCTTTTCTTTTCTTTTTCATTTATCTCCTTTGTTAATTCAGTTTTCTTTGAAATGAAACATTACTTGGATATGATGCTTCTCTTACATGTTGGTTGTTTTCTGGAGACACTGGTCAGGTCTAGGATCTATATCCCATGTTCAATCTAGATCTGTTACAAGAAAAACTCCGATATTTGGGCACAAGTGCTACAACTGAATGGTTAAGTTGTTTTCTTGTAGTATAGGCAGGGCCTTCGTGTCTCTCGGGGAGGGGTGGGAGGGTGGATGTGCACCCAACTCAGAGTGCCAACAATGGGGTGTTACCTTTGGTACAGGCACCTCAGACATGCTCTTCAGAATAAGAACAGAACTATCCTGCTTCTCTTATCTAACAAAGGAAACCAAAACTAAAGCATGTGGAACTCTTCGTGATTAGAACTTCAACTTCAAGCATGTTTTTTTGTTGCCCAAGTGCAAAGATTGAAAATTCCTTTTTTGAGATTTGTATTAGTTTCTTGCTGCTGTTATAAAAATACTATAAATTAAGTGGCTTAAAGCAGCATTAATTTATTATCTTTTACTATTTTACAGTTCTGGAGGTCAGAGGTCTGAATAGATTTTATGGAGTTAAAATCAAGGTGTTGGCAGAACTAAATTCCTTTTGCAGGCTGAGGGAAAATATGTTCTTTGCCCTTTCCAGTTTCTGGAGGCTACCCGAATTTATGGTCACATCACTACAACGTATGTTTTTGTCATCACCTCTCCTCTGACTCTCCTGCTTTTCTTTTTTCCCTGGAAGGACACGTAATTATACTGGACCCATATGGATAATGCGGGGTAAACTCTTCATGCTTATGCCTGCCACAGGACTTGACAAACTTTTCAATTTGTTCCTTCAGCTATTAGCTGATTAACAATGCAGAACTGGCTTCTTCCCATGCTCTCTGCTGCTTCATATCTTGGTAACATTTCCAGACTTTACTTAAAGGTGAACTTATTTTTATGTCCTTTCTTTTTCACCTGCTTTATTGGGTCCATTAATTCCTCACTGCTCAGATCTGCTGGTAGCACATCTAGTGTTAAAATGGTGAAATAAATTAACTTGCATTTTTATATGTAGCCATTTATTCCAATACAGCTTTGAAAGAGAAAAGTGCTAAAAATGTGTATATCATAAACCATCGTGAGTAGGAAGATAGTACATTTACTCTGGAAAAAAAGAAGAGACCTTTATTTAAAAAAACTTCTCATTTATCTTGGATATGACATTGAAAAGATCTCAGAGCGATTAGGTAAAACTGTTATTTCAGAACTATGGATGGATATACCTTAGATTAGAAGGATTTTTAAAAATCAATCTTCCATTAGATAATCTGTACAGTTTTTGTTCTTATAGTTTAGGATGACTTTAAATTACTGGTATGGATTTCCATATAACATTTGCTCTTTCTGATTTTGAAAGTAACATAGAAAAAGCATGATTCAGGGATACATTGCTATAGTCTCTGATGTGTGAGCATTTCATATACACAACCACACCCGCAGAAAGCTCTATCATTTATACATAGTTTCATGGATGATCTTTCACTTTTATTGCCTATGGAATTCAATATCCTTAAATGAAGTCTATAACTCTATGTGACGTGGACTGATCTATCTCTATGAAATATCTTGTTAGTCTATTAATTTAAACAACCACCACCAACTGACAGGAACTATTTTTCAAGAACACTGTTGCTTTGTGCCTTTGCCAAAATAGTAAAACAACAAATATTGAAAGGAAGACCAACCACAGTATGGATATCTTTCAACATTTTTTATATATTATTGCTTCGAGAATGTGTATATCTTACTCTATCATAGCACTTTTTAATGGTGATGAATACAACAGCTATCATCATCAATTCAGCCTCTGTTTCTCCTCCATTCTTTTGATAGGACAATACATATTTACTATTGAAAATTATTTCCATTGGGTTTACATGAAAATAACCTAATTTCCACATTATCTCAGGGTTCAACATATGATCCAGTCCTGGTCAACCAAATGACTCCATAACGCTCGATTTTGTCATTAGTTTGACATTCATTAGAAAACCTAATTAAAAACTGAGGGGAATGTCTAGGGTTTCTGTGGGACAACAAAGGAATGGTGGTTGGGAAGGCAATGTAAATCTATAGGAGAAATTGTCTTCTCTTTGTTTCATCAGATAGAGCATTTTGATAATAAGTCCAGGACTAAGTAATGCAGAGAGAAGAGATAATGAGACACAGATTCTTGGTTTTATCAACCCTAAATCCCTCTCTTCATGAAAGTTCACAACTTGAACCTCTTGATTTAATGATTTAATAAATTCCCCCCTTTTTTCTTGTGAGCTAGTTTGAAGATGAATTTCTCTCATTTGCATCTGAAATAGAATTGTCTAACAGAATTGATAGTAGCAATTGTGGTTATAAGATTGACACTAAAATTGAGAATCGATTGAGCTGAAATGTCATGGATGGCAATAAGGATTCCCTCACCCTGGCTATGAGTTGGACATAATTTTTAGGTGATGGCAAAGCAGCTGGTAAAACTATTGTCTAGTAAGTGTCTAGTGATCTTGTGACTGAGATAATGTGTAAACCTAGCCTAGAATTTTCATCCTAGATTCAGATTTTAATTTTATATTTAGATTCCAGCCTCTAGATTTGGGTTTTAATCCTATATTTATATTCTAGCTTGACTTTAGGTCGAGCTAATCCTAGCTTGGGGCAAAGGAAAAATTAGCCCCAATGATTTGTGGAACAGAATGGGTATTATTAAACTGGAAACAAAAGAGATTAATGTATATCCAGGAGCAGTACAACAAGACATAATGGTAAAAGACTAAAACCCTTAGGGCTTGGATCCATGGCAACACTTAAACTCAGTCTTGGCTACTAGATGACACAGAACCAGGTAGTTGTTTCAAATAAGCAACCTCAAAGCAGGGCTAAAGCAAAGAACCCACAAATGGCCATGTACTATTTATTCAACCTTCAAGCCAATTCTTCCCCTTACATTTCCATAGTTTAGGTAAATTTTAATAGTCCATACAACCATGAATACGGAATTTTGGAGTTTGCCATTATTTTTCTATATTTCTCAGGTCTTAACTATAAAATGGATCAGATACAATGGTTGTAGGGATTGCAGAAGAAGGACTTGCAAATTTTTAACTATAAAATATGTCTCTTTCCAGATAATTAAATATTCTTTCTCTTCCTTTTTTGATTACTTTTTCCTCATTGTCCCTCATTTGGTCCTCCTCATCTTTTGTCATGGAACAGAATTTGTTGGAAGGTTACTCAACAGCCATCACGTGGTCCTGATTTCTTAACTGCCTTCCATCAAAACAAATAAGCTGAATTCTGAGTTTCCAAGGCAGCTGTAAACAACTAACTATATGACCCAGATTTGGTCAATAAAAACAAACATGTCTGGAGCTTCGTAGGGAGTTTTGTTTTTTGTTTGTTTTTGTTTTTGTTTTTCCTGGATCAAAGGAGGGAGAAATGTAAAAAGTATCACTGTCTCCTTTTAACTTACCTGTCACCTGCTTTTCGCAACGAGGTTATGAAGAAATGATGCCTGAAACCTTAACCGTCAACTTGATACAAGGGAGCAATAAACTGGAGAATGAAAGACCACCTGCTCAGGATAGTGAAATTGTAGGATAGAGAGCCTGGATGTCTCTGAACCTACTTGAACAACTTAATAGAGCCATAGTCTTTAAAAAAAAAAAAAACATCTTTCTAATAAATAATGTGTTCTTATGGACAAATGTCTTTTTACCTGAATAAAAGGAATTATAATTGATCTCATGTTCCTTCCCATTTAAAAATTTTCTTGTACTATCAAAATATATTATCATTTTTTACATGCAAATAGTCATTTAAGGAATATGTGCAAATATATGATTCTTCACTACACCTGTTTTTAGGTAATATATTGAAAATGTGAACATTGAAACTAGACATAATTTTGCTCTTTTTTTTTTTCTCATCTCCATGGTATATCTTCCAATTCTTGGGAGAATAATATGATTCCATTATCTCAGGTTGTATTACCACTTCTCTCCATGAAAAATTAGGTCCCCCAACGTCTCATCCTGACCAGGGATACCACTTAGAGTACCAGACTAAATCAGAAAGTGTATACAAATACAGAGTATAATATTTGAGAAATTTATAATCTTCCTAAAGTCAAGAAATCAGTGATGCAGATAAGGTTTGATACCTAAAGCTTTAATTTAGGAAAGCTATTTTGATGTATGCCTATGTGATTCAAAATAGTCCATTTTTTTGGAAATTTTTTTTTGGAAACAGGAAGAAAGGAAGCATTCAATATATTACTTCTAAAGACTTATCTTCTGTCTGGTATTTTTATGTGATGCATAACATTATCAATCTTATTTTCATTGTTATCTCATCCTTTTGAAATCAAGAGAGGAGCTTTGGTTTTCTAAATGTCAGACTATCTAAATTTTATATAGCAGAAAATTTGGAGTTATTATAAGAAGCTCATAAAATTCTATATGCATGTTTTGGAAAGTAGTAACATTTTCTGGAAATCTAAGAAAATTCTGAAAAATATAAGACATATAATATAAGCTATTTATGCAAATAAATAGCTTTACTGCAAACAACTGAACTCTAAGTCTACACATATTTATATGTATTTATATTAATTTGTTTGTTACTAACAACTTGAATAGTTTACTCTAATTCTGTTAAAATATGTAGCATTTAGGACATTAAAACTCTATAACCATAACTTGGCAGCCATCCTCGTTTTGAGAGATCAATTTAAGTATTTTAATAAAGACACTTTGAAAATTGTACACCAATTTTTCCTGCAGATAAAAACGACACAAGTCAAAAGAAAATTTCTTTATTTCACCACTTTTATGTGTTACTGGAAGTTTTCATTTTTGTTTAACAAATATTTACTTGGCACATGCAATGATCAAAAAAGGCATTCCCCTAACATAACATTGTATGTCAACCATGCTTCAATAATAAAAGTTAAAAATAATGAAGTTAAATATATACTCAAAGAAAGATATTAGCCATCGTGGGATATAAGAAGAGAGTATTTCTCCGCATGTTTTACATGGAGATATCATAGGATAGTGGAAGGAGAGGAGACTTTGGGACCAGACAGACCTGGGTTGACATTTATTAGCTGCCTGACCTAAGGTAAAGGGGGAGAGTGGGTACTGTTTAAATTTTCTGTGCCATTTTTTCATTTATAAAATGCGAATAATGCCTATCTCACAGTGCTCTGATGAATCTTCAATGAGCCTTGTCCACAATGGACCCAGGATAGTGTTTTGCATGACATTTATCCCCCAAATGTGATTTTTTTTAAAAAAATGACTGCCTTTTTTTCCATGAAAGGTAATATCTACCTTCCTGGATACAGTGTTCGTGGAAGAATGGTGTTGGGAAGGAATGTGACAGTGAGCAGCACTAGGGGGCGGCATGATGCCTCGGGAAACTCAGACCACTGCTCTGCCAGGTGGATAGGTCTCTGCTTCAAATGAGCAGGACATATCCTTACCTTCGTAGATCACAGGAAAGCCATGGCTGATGATAATAACAAGAAATGTCAGAATTTGTTGTACTCCTACTGTTTCCCAAGGGTTACCCTAAATAGTTCATATTTATTAATCAGATTGACACTCTGAGTTGGGAACTATTAATTATCACAATTATTGGTGAGTCAATGGAGGCAAAGAGAATTACAATAACTTTAACAATATTACACAGCTGTATCCAGGCAGTCTGGCTCAAAGCTTGTACACTTTCTTTCTTTGTTTCTTTCTTTCATCTTTATTTATTTTTATGTTTTTCATTTGCTTTTAAAATATTTTTCCGATTACAAAATTTTCATTATACAAAAAATTTAAATTAAAAATATTTTTTCAGCTTCAGTGAGATATGATCGACATACAACATCGTGTAAGCTTCAGATTTACAAAGTGTTGATTTGATAAAATTCTGTATTTACAAAATATTATCACCGTAGCATTAGCTAGCACTCCAGTTACGTCATAATCGCCATTTCTTTTTTTTGTGGGGAAAATATTTAAGATCTGATCTCTTAGCAATTTTCGAGTATAGGGTCCAGTATTGTTAAGCATAACTGCAGTGTTGTGCGTTTAGATACCCAGCACGTGTTCATTTTGTAATTGGAAGCGTGTGCTCTGAACCAGGTTCTTCCCATTTCCCTCACCCCGCAAACCCTGGTAACCACCATTCTACTCTGTTTCTATGCGGTTGGCTGTTCTAAGTTCTGCATAGAGTATTTGTCTTTTTCTATTCGACGTATTACACAGAGCATAATGTCATTACAGTCCATCCCTGTCATCACATGCAGCAGAATTACCTTGTTTCTTTGTGGCTGAATAATATTCCATGTGTATGTATCTACCTCTTCTTTACGCATGTATCTGCTGATGGACACCTAGGCTGTTCCCGTATCTTGGCTATTCACAGATAATGCTGCAACAAACAAGGGGGTGCAGACAGCTCTTCAAGGCAGCTTTCATTTTTTTGGCTAGATACCCAGCAGTGGGATTGCTGGATCATATGGTAGTTCTATTTTTAATTTCTTGAGGAACACCCATACTGGTTTCCATAGTAGTTGCACCAATGTATAGCCCCACAAACACAGCACAAGTGTTTCTGTTTGTTCATATCCTTGCCAACACCTATTTATTGTCTTTTTTAATGGTAGCCATTTTAACAGATATGAGATGATACCTGCTTGTGATTTTGATTTGCATTTCTCTGATGGTTAGTAATGATAAGCCTCTTTTCATATTTCTTTTGGCCATTTTATGTCTTCTTAGAAAGTCACTCTGCCAATTTTTGATTGGATTGTTAGTTTTGCTATTGTGTTATAGGAGTTAGTTTTATATTTTGGATATTAACTCCTAATCAGACATAAGATTTGGAAATATTTTCTCCCATTCGGTAGATTGCCTTTTCATTTTGTGGATGATTACCTTTGCTGTACTTGCTTTTTAGTCTTTTGTAGTCCCAGATGTTAACTTGGCTTGTCGCCTTTGCTTTTGGTGTCAAACCCAAATAATCATTGTCAAAACCTGTCAAGGAGCTTATCACCTGTGTATTCTTCTAGGAGTTTTAGAGTTTTAAGTCTTATGTTCAAGACTTTAACCCATTTTGTGTTGATTTCTGTGTATAGTATAGGATAGGGATATAGCTTCTTTTTTATATTTTTTTCTGTTTGTTGTTGTTTTCGTTGTTGTTTTGCATGTGGCTCTCCTATTTTCCTAACACCATTTATGAAAAGACCATCCTTTTCTCATTGTAATATTCTTGGCTTTTTTGTTGTAAATTAATTGACTACATATGTGTCAGTTTTTACGGGCTCTCTATTCTCTTCCATTAACTTATGTGTCTCCTTTTATGTCATTGCCATACTGTTTTGATTATTATAGCTTTGTAATGTGGTTTCAAATCAAGAATCGTGATTTCTCCAACTTCATTCTTTCTCAAGCATGCTTTGACTCTTTGGGATCTTTTGTGGTTGTATAATAATTTTAAGATGTTTTTCTATGTCTGTGAAAAATTGCATTGAAATTTTGATACAGATTTCATTGAATCTGTAGATTGTTTTGGGTATTATGGACATTTTAACAATATCCATTCTTCCAGTCCACAGGCATGGAATATCTTTCCATTTATTTATGTCATCTTCAATTTCTTTCATCAATGTCATAGTTTTCAGTGCATAGGTCTTTCACCTTCTTGCTTAACTTTGTTCCAAAGTATTATTCACTTTCAATGCAATTATAAATGGAATTATTTTCTAAATTTTTCTTTCCGATTGGGGATTGTTCATGTGTTGAAATACAACTGATTTTTGTACACTGATTTTGTATTATGCAACTCTGCTGAATTTGCTTATTTGTTCTAACAGTTTTTTTGTGATTCTTATGATTTTTTATGTATCATGTCATCTGCAAATAAAGACAACTTCCAGTTTGGATGACTTATTTATTTATTTTTCTTGTCTAATTCTTCTGGCTAAGACTTCCAGTACTATGTTGAATAAAAGTGGAGAAAGTGGGCATCCTTGCAATCTTTTAAGATTTACGGATTTTTTTTTCAACTTTTCATTGAATATAATGCTGTGAATATAAGGCTTGTCATATATAAGCTTGTTATGTTGAGGTTTTGAGAGTGTTTATCATGAAAAGATGTTGACTTTTGCCAAATGCTTTTTTTGTGCATCTATTGAGATGATTATATGACTGTCATCCTTCATTTTATTAATATGGCATATCTCGTTGCTTGATTTATGGTTGATGAACCATTTGTGCATCCCTGGGATAAATCCCACTTGATAATGGTGTATAATTGTTTTAATGTATTGTTGAATTTGGCTTGCTAATAATTTGTTGAGAATTTTTAAATCTATGTTTATCACAGATGTTGGAGTGTAGCAATCTCATCTTGTAGTGTCCTTGTCTGTTTTTAGTATCAAGGTGATGTTAGCTTTATAAAATGAGTCTACTCTCCCTCCTCTTCTCTTGGAAGCTTCCCTTTTATTTTTTGTAAGACTTTGAGAAATATTGATAGTAAATCTTGTTAGATGTTTGGTAGAATTCACAGTGAAAATGGCTGGTTTGGGACTTTTGTTGGAAGGTTTTTGATTACTCAATCAATCTCCTTCATAGCAAGTAGTCTGTTCAGATTTTCTATTTCTTCATGATTCAGTCTTTGTAGGTTGTATGTTTTTATAAATTTATCCATTTCTTCTAGGTTTTGCTATTTTTTGCCATATGATTATTCATAGGGATCTCTTATACTTCTTTTATTTTTGTGGTGTTTTGTACACTGCCTCCTCTTTCATTTCTGATTTTATTTATTTTAATACTCTTTTTTTCTTCTTTAATCTAATAGCTTGTCAATTCTTTTTTTTTTATCTTTTCCACAAAACACCTCTCAGTTTCGTTGATTTTTCTATTGACTTTTCTAGTCTCTATTTTATTTGTTTCTATTGTGATCTTTGTCATTTCCTTCCTTCTACTAACTTTGGGCTTAGTTATTTGTTTGATTATATAGTTTCTTGAGGTATAAATAAGGTTTTTATTTGATACTTTCTTTTTTATTAATTTAAGCATGTATTGCTACTGACTTTCCTCTTATATTGCTTTCACTGTATCCCATAACTTTTGCTATGTGTTTTCCATTTTAATTTGTCTCAACACATTTTTAAATTTCTCTTTTGATAAATTTTTTGATCATTAGTTGTTCAGGAGCATGTTTAACCTCCTCATATTTGTGAATTTTCTACTTAGACTCTTTTTATTGTTTTCTATTTTCATGTCACTGTGGCTAGAAATAATGCTTATATGATTTCAATCTTCTTAAGTTTATTAAGACTTGTTTTGTGGCTTAATTTATCATCTATCCTGGAGAATATTTCATGGGTACTTGAACAGATTATTTATTCTGCTGCTGTTGTATGAAATGTTCTATAAATTTCTATTAAGTTTACCTGGTCATGCTTGTCCAATACACGTCCAATATTTCTTTATTGGTTCTCTATCTTCATAACCTATCCATTGTTGAAAGTGTGATATTGAAATATATTAGTATTCTATTGCCTATTTCTCTTTTTATGTCTGTGTGTATATATATACATATATATACATATATATATATGTATATATATATATATAGCTGCCCTTATGTTGAGTGCATAAATATTTACAAATGTTATACCCTCTTGACAAATTGATCACTTTATCATTATATAATGACCTTCTTGGTCTCTTGTTATGGTCCTTGACTTAAGGTCTATTTTGGCTGATATAAATATAACTACTCCTGCTTTCTCCTGGTTTCTATTTATATGAACCATCTTTTCCCATCCCATTATTTTTAGTCTGTGTGTGTCCTTAAAACTGAAATGAGCCTCATGTACGTAGAATATAGTTGAGTCTTGTTTTTTTAATCCATTCAACCATTCTATGTCTTTTGATTGGAGAATTTATTCCATTTACATGTAAAGTAATGTTTGATAGGTCTGAACTTACTATTACCATTTTGTTACTTGCTTTTTTGTTGTTTTTAATCTTTTTTCTCCTTTCTTCCTCTCTTGTTCTCTTCCTTTGTGATTTGATGATTTTCTATAGTAGTATATTTAGATTCCTTACTCTTTTGTGTGTGTATCTACTATAGTTTTCTGCTTTGTGGTTACCAAGAAGATTATATAAAATATATTATATTTATAATAGTCTATTTTAAGCCAATAAAAACTTAATTTCAAACACATAAAAAGTTCTAATTTTTACCCTCTCCACTCACATTTCATGTATTTGATGTCAAAATTTACATTTTTTTACATTGTGTATCCATTAAGAAACTATTTTAGTTGCAGGTATTTTCAATACTTTTGTCTTTTAACATTTATATTAGAATTATTCGTGAGTTCTCTACCTCCATTACAGCATTAGAGTATTCTGAATTTAATTAAATATTTTATACTTCCTTATATTTTCTTGTTACTAATTAGCATCTTTTTATTTCATCTTGAAGAAGTTCCTTTAACATTTCTTATATCTTATAAGGCTGCTCTCATGGTGATGAATTCCTTCAGTTCTTGCTTATCTGGAAAACTTTATCTCTTCTTGAATTCTGAAGGACAGCTTTGCTGGATAGCGAATTATGGATTAGTAGACTTTTCCTTCAGTATTTTGAATATGTCATGCTACTTCTTTCTGGCCAGCAAATTTGGGAAGAAAATCCTGCTGATAGTATTTTTTTTTTAATTGTTTAAATTTTTGTAAAAACTTTTAATGCTTATTCATTTTTGAGAGAGAGAGAGAGAGAGTAAGAGACAGAACATGAGTGGGGGAGGGGCAGAAAGATAGGGAGACATGGAATCTTAAGCATGCTCCAGGCTCTGAGCTGTCAGCACAGAGCCCCCCCCATGGGGCTTACCCCTAGGAACCATGAGATCATGACCTGAGCCAATGTCAGAGCTTAACCAACTGAGCTACCCAGACACCCCTGCTGGTAGTCTTATTGGGATTTTCTTCTAAATAACAAGTTGTTTTTCACTTACTACTTTTTTTATTTTAAAAAAATATTATTATTTTAACATTCATTTATTATTGAGAGACAGAGTGAGACAGAGAGTGAGCAGGGGAGGGGCAGAGAGAGAGGGGGACACCGAATCCAAAGCAGGCTCCGGGCTCTGAGCTGGCAGCAGAGCCCAACACGGGGCTTGAACTCACAAACCGCGAGATCGTTACCTGAGCCAAAGTCGGATGCTTAACCAACGGAGTCACCCAGGCGCCCCTCACTTACCACTTTTAAGATTGTTTCCTTGTTTTTAACTTTGGACCATTTAATTATAACAGGCTTTAGCCTGGACCTCCTTAAATTTAATCTATTTGGACCCTTTTGGACATCCCGGATCTATCTATATATATCTGTTTCCTTCTCCCAGGTTAAGGAAGTTTCAGCCAGGACTTCTGAGAATAAGCTTTCTACCATTTTCTCTCTCCTCGCTTTCTGTGATCCCATATGGCACAGATTGCTCCATTTGAGTGTCCTATATTCCCTTAAGCTACTTTCCCCTTTTCTTTTTTTTCTTTCTTTTTTCTCTCGTTTTGCTCCTCTGATTAGAAGAATGCCACTGTCTTGCCTTCCAGTTCATCGATCCTTTTGCCACTTTCGTCTTTCTATTGTTGAACTATTCTATTTAACTTTTTAGTTCAGTTATTGTATTCTTCCACTCTGTGATTTTTGTTTGGTATTTTTAAAACATTTTCTATCTCTGTGGCAATTCTTGCTTTGTGCTTACGTTATTCTGCTGATCTCAGTGAGCATTTTTATGACCATTATTTTGAATTCTCTATTAGGTAGATCAATGATATCTCTTCTACTGAAGTCTGCTTCTGGATTTCTACATTGGTCTTTAATTTGGAAGTTTTTTCTCTGTTTCTTCATTTTCCTCGACTCCCCATGTTGGTTTCTGTGCATAGATACGATCTCTCAGTCTTGACGGAGGGATTTCATGCAAGAGATAAAGCTAGACAACTGGCAGAGCCCCTGGTTCTTATTATCTCTCAAGCTGTTTTGATTTGCTAAGCCACCTTCTTTGTTCTTAGTGGCTCCCAGTAATTGCTCGTGTGGTATGCTCTGTCTGTGTCCTAAAGGGTAGGATTGTAGTCTGCACTTGGATGCTGGCCATTTGGAAGTCAGAACATCAGGCAGCAGCATCCGGGAAAGTATGTAATTTGGTCCCAGTCAGGGAAAAATAAAGGTGAACTTTTTGTCTGTTCCGTGTGTTCTGGGCCCAGGTGTAGAGCCATAGGGGGAGATGTGTCTCCTCAGTCCATTAAGAGCCACAGTCTTGTCAACTCCAGAATGCAAGTCCTGTTGGCTATCGGGGCTAGGCAATCTGAGAGCTTCTTCCTCGGGTGGCAGCTACAAAAGCTGGGGCTCCGGATGTGTGCATAATCTCCTTCTATGGAAATACTAGTGGCTTGGAAAGAACAGGAAGGAGGGAGCAGAGGAAGTATCTGCAGACTTCCCAGATCGTACTCTGGAAAGGATTGTACTCATTCCCTAGATAGTTTAAGAGTGACCTGCAGGCAGCACTCTTGAAGCATGCAAATCGACCCCCGTCAGGGAAAGACTGGGAGCTGAGCATTTCTGCCTCATCCTTCTCTGCAGAGCTCTGAGGGGATGGCAGTTGATAACTTCTTCATTGTTTACTACAGTCCTGTGTGACTCTTGAATGGGAGTTCTCTGTGCTCTCCAAAGCAGGTTATCTGGGGAACCTATCCCTTGTGCAGCAGCCACAAAAGCTGGGGTGCAGACATATGCACTAGCTCCTTGCAGGGAGATACTGGCAATATGGAGTGGCCTCGAGAGAGAGGACGGGGAAGTGTCCATTGGCTTCCCTGGTCCTAGAGAGGATCACAGTCAGCCCCTGTTTCAATGTCAGTATTTTCTCATTTACACAACGTATGGGATTTGCTCAACTAGCTTCTGGATTTCTTTCAGAAGGAACTGCTCCAGGTGGATCTTCATTCCGGGTGCTTGTGTGGGGAGGAAGGTGAAGGAGCTTATTCTGTTATTATTTTTAAAGTCCTCTCAAAGCTTGCCCTCTTACCCACTATGTTTACAGAAGACTGTGTGTGTGTGTGTGTGTGTGTGTGTGCGCGCACACACACGTGAGGATGTTGGTGTGAACTCCAGGTAACAAAGATTAGCAACAATTGTTTTACTTAGCACTGATGCTTTCTTTTCCTTCCTGCAATACTGATAACCTATAAAAATTGAAGAAAGAAAAAAAAAGAAGAAAGAAAAAAAAAGAAGAAAGAAAGAAAGAAAGAAAGAAAGAAAGAAAGTTTAGTCACGTGGAAAAGAACAAAGGTTTAAACTATATTCAACTGAACACAAAGACGTGAGAGTAAACCAAGCCAGTTTAAGGTGTATAGAATTTGTGCTCCTGAAGAAAAAAAATGGATCTAAATAGCATTGATATATACGATTCAAGACGATGCTCTTGAAGTAAACTTTTAAATCAATAAACACGTGTTGGTCATACATCTGACTTTCAGAATAACGAAAAATTACTCGTCATCAGGGCAAAAACAATAAGGTCACTCCTTAAAAAGATAAAAACGAATTTAGCTTTTAATTTCTCGTAACAACATTCCAAGCTGAAAAACAGAGGAAAGATCCCGTTGAAGTGTTCACGGAAAGAAGTGTGATTCCATAATCTCACATCCCTTTCTGGGAGGTCTCTTGGTGCTGATAGAGGGCAGTGTGTGCTCTGCGTGAGACTCCTTGTGGAAGGAGATCCAGTTTAGGTTGTGAGATCAGTGGTGACACAGACTCTTTTCTTTTGAATTTTCTCTTTTGCTATTTCATCTTTTAAAAATCATTTTGCTGCTGCTTCTTGTCTCCAACCATCCTCTTCCCATCTTTAGCTGCTTGTCTGTCCATAACCGTCGCTTTCAGATTTACGTCCATCCTTTCTGCACAATTGTTCTCTTCTCCTCCTGGCTCACCAGCTCCTTCCTCCTCCTGGCATTCTTCCTCGTCAGTCCCCCATTCCAACTTTTCTCTCTACCATTCACATTAGCTGGCACACCTCTTCCTTTCTTCCTCTGCCACTCTCCTGCCCTCCTTGCCTCAGATCCTTTGTTGGGATATAGGGTGTGCGTGATTAAGGGGATTATCTGACATCACGCCAAGAGATCTGAAGCCATGAGCTGAAAACAAGTAGCAAGGTCTGAAGGCTCAGGCTAAAAATACACACTAATTATTGTAGAGGTTTCAGTAGAACTTAAAAGGAAGAGACTCAGTTAAGTATGAAGTCAAAGGGCAGTGTAAAGGAAAGAAACAATATGTAATGGCATTGATTGGAAGAGATATTATGAGAATAAATGTTTCTGTTGTAGTCTTCAATGATTTTGAAATTATTTTTGGCTAAATAGCCTGCATTTTATCTTCATATTGACACTAGATATGGGCATAACCTTAGGAGTAATACACTTACAAAATTTCAATTTTAGAAGCTATCCGCTAGAATTTTTGGATGTGAAATGTGTGTTCAGATACCTCTTTTGATAAAGTAATTACCTTCCATCTGTTTCTAAAATGCATTTTAAACCAGACTGTCCAAGATTTGGGTTTATGGTGGAACACACACACACACACACACACACACACACGACTGAGATATATTTTGCTATGTGACAGTGTCGAACCCTATAGCGAAACAGGAATTTTGCTTTTGGGAAAAATGCAGTGTGGCAGTTGTGGGACCAGAGTTATACAGCCTTATAATAATTTCCCTAAAGAGGTTTAGAAAAAATTCTACTAAAATTGCTAACAGAGAATCTTTTACTCTTTAGTAAATACACACAATAGATTGTGTGACATTTGGATGCTTAAAAGAGGTTAATGCCAGGGCTCCTGGGTCACTCAGTCGCTTAAGCAGCCGACTTCGGCTCAGGTCATGACCTCACAGCTAGTGAGTTCGAGAGTCGCGTCAGGCTCTGTGCTGACAGCTTAGAGCCTGGAGCCTGCTTCAGATTCTGTGTCTCCCTCTCTCTCTCTGCTCCTCCTCTGTGTTCTGCTTCTCTCAAATATAAGTAAACATTAAAAAATTAAAAATAAATAAGTAAATAAATAAATAAATGAGATTAATGTCAAGAACACAATTCATTCAAAAATGCTGACTAGTAGAATCATCTAAAAGTTTAATACGGTAATAGTAATTTGGATGAACAGAAAAAGTAACTGATTCCATGTACCAGGACAAAGCAGGGACCACTAGCTCAGAACGGGAAGGCCAGATGTAAAGGACAGACCTTAGGACGTGTAAGCCCACCTTCAACAGGATATTACCAAGCAGATTGCAGAATCTCAGTTCGTTGACTTTCTACCAGCAAGAGGTCCACTTTGGGCCTACGCTCCCAGTGTCCTGTCCTACCAAATCAGTGTGGTACATGTTAGGTAGGACCACGTGTCTCATTTGGATCTATTGCAATCCTCTGGAATCTCAAGAACTCCAACATGGGGGGACAATCACCCAATTCAGGGGACTTTTACCATCCTAGTATGTCCCACGTGTGGCAGATATTCATTTGCCACTAGGCAGCAAATGGTCTTAGAAGTAGAAAAAGTTGTGCCTGGGTGACTCAGTTAAGCATCCAACTCTTGATTTTGGCCCAGTCACGAGCTCAGTTTTTGAGATCGAGCCCCATGTCAGGCTCTGCGCTGTCAACGCTTGGGATTGTCTCCTTCTCTCTGTCTCTCTTCCCCACCCCTCCTCTCTTTCTCTCTCAAAATAACTAAATACGCTTAAAAAAACAAAGAAGTAGAAAATAAATATGCTAATACTACTGTTTGATGTTGAAGAGATGTGCATTATTACTCAGATATAGTGCATGCAAGAAGTGGGACTCCAGAGTCAAGGATGAAAAATTGTTATATCCCATTAGAGTGAATAAGCAAGGAGGCGTAAGTAAGCCTGATGTCACATTACACTGTCAATAACAGCCTCTACTACATGACACGGATTACTCCTGGCACCTTTGATAATGGAGAATTATGACATGGCAGGCCAGGAAGTGGGCAGGAAGCAGGAGAAAAAAAAAACATACTGGAATTAATCACTCAGCTTCAAAATAATGAGTATAAAAATATAAGGAAAAAAGGAAAGAAACACTTCATGAGAAAGAAACACGTGTTTTGACTAAGTAGATGGGAGAAGAAACTATTTTTTAAATTTCTGGATAGGATGCTTCTCTTCCATGATGTTTGAGAAACAGAACTTCAAACTACTAACAATCAATATAATTTCAAATTAAAAACAATCAACTTGGACATATGTTTTGTGAAAATTAATTAAAGAGAAACCTCATTAAACTGGAGTGGGGAGGAAGAGAGGAGACCAGAATGGGAAGCCATACCTTTGATGTCAATTACAGAAAACAATCGTCAGTTACAGATCCCCACAGAAGAATCCTCAACCCGAAAGAATCATCAAGAATTATCATGAAAGGCCCCAAGAGGGAAACATGTACATTGCATCTGTCCCTGAAACTCCGACAATGAGAAGACATCATTACCCTGGGACTGGTCTGGTCCTGTGGCAGGTGGGAAACCTGGGTCAGCAGAAGCCCACCTTGAGCCTGGGACTGCTGGGGCTCCTCTGGCATTGGTGCAGACCAAGAGCCTCGAGATGGAAGAGTTTGCCTGGAGCTGGATACTGTGGAGGTGGGCCTGATGTTGGGGTAGGCTGGGAGCTGGGTTCCCGAAAGCTGATCTGGAGGCTTGGTGTGAAGGCCAGCTTGCTGTTGGTGTGGGCCTGGTACTCGTGCTGTGGTGAATTCAGCTGTTTACTTCTCCTTCCTTCTCACATGGGGAGGATGTCTTCTTCTGCACGGGGCTGCCCGGGCTTGGGGAGGGGTGATAGGTAGGGTGAAACTGTCTTTCCCATGTTTGTAAATGTGTCTTTTGGTCTGTTTTCCATAAAGGCTAAAATATTGGGAATAAAATCAGTTTTTTGACGATACTTTTTGGAGGAGCATAATAGATCCCGGTGAACTAGCATATGAAGAAAACATGAGAAAAAGAAACATGCGTATTAGAAATATTAATAGCCCCATAAAATGAGAGACCTAAGATGGTACATGTTAAATAAAACTATGGTATCATTTCTAATAGATATAACCTGGTTTAGGGACATATAAAATGTGACATTTCGAATTCCTTTTTAAAGACGACTATAATGAACAGAAGGAAATATTGCATTCCTGAAAAAATAATGTATTCCTGAAATAATAACGTGTTGCTAAGGAAGGACTAAAAAAATTTAGGATTGAAAACTAGGCTGAGAAGAAGTCACGGAGGTGTATAATTCTTGGCTACAACAACGTACTTTTAGTAGAGACCTTGGTTTATTTAAATTCAAGTGTAAGAGGAAGCAATAGAATTATAAATGAACACTGTAACAGGAACACCCTGAGACCCAAGCAACATAAATATTGATAACACCTCTGGGTACCCAAGGAAATGCTTTTGGTCATCAAGTGTAAGGTTAAATGTTAGCTGCAATATGATTTTAAATTGAGAAAGGAAAAGTTAATGTTCTGTATCAGCAGAATCAGACTGTATAGAACAAGAAACACTTTTAGCACAGAAAAAATAAATGAAGGGGTTTTCAATTCCATATGTAAAGAATTTGGAAGTCACCACTCCATACCAAGTGAAAAGCTGAAGAGAATGAAAAATACACAGCTCTTCTTGGATCTGCAAGAAAGGGAAGGACACAGGGCAAACAGGGGCCCCCCGACATTGGAGAGACCAGCAGGTGAGTGGAGGAAGTCAAGGGACTCACAAGCAGAAAGCACTGTGGGAACCAGCGCCAATGTAAGAAAATCCAAACTGTAACTGACCGATTTCTGGAGGCTCAGGGAAGGGCAAGTTTGAGAGTTAGAAACTCCAAGGTTACGAAATCAGTCATAGGAAAAACATTGATATTGTCTGGAAAGATATTCTATTCTAGTAATGGAGGGGAAAAAAATCTAGTTTGTTGCTATACTATCCAGAAATTTTCTGCTCAGTTATAAACATAGCAGGGAGATAAAGACATTTTGACCTCAACGTAAAGAGTGAGCATATGTTTATAAATTTCTTTGATCTTTGCAATTAATATAACATTCAAAATTAGTGAGTTTCAACTTATTTAATGCCTACTCTTTGGGCTTACATAACTTACCTCTTTAAGATAACTAGTTAATAGAGAAATGTATACAAATAGATTATTCATGGTATCCTTTTTGAATGAAAAAAAATAACGGTTTTATTATGTATCAGGAAAAAATGAGGTTAATTAGGCCAAGACTCATAGTTTACTAGTTTTATGATCAGGTAGTTTGAGCCTGATGGAACCTTCATAATTTAAGAGCATAGTTATGCAGTACAAAATCCATTGTAAATCTACAATGAAACTGATCACATATTAGTACATATCAGCAGAATTAAACATATATGAACACACACACACACACACATCCTTCCATATTCAGGAAACTTTAAAGTTTAGAAGATAATATTGGGCCTGGCTAAATAATTTTGGTCAGAATGTAAAGGCACAGTATAAAAAGCAGAATTTTTAAAGGTATAATACCTTTCCATTTTAAAGATATAATCAGTGACTTGTGACACAATTATGTCACCTTAGCCACTGACAACCTCCTTGAGATCATCTATTACAGGAAAATTTTAATAAACTGCTATCATTACCTTCTAACAATAAATAATGTCTATATCGTTGCAGTCCACAATCTTTGAGGTCAATTTTTATGAGGAACTGTTCAAAGCATTGATAATCAAGCCTAACTCACTTAAAAAATCAAATTTACATACTGTAAGAAATGTAGAATACTTCATCAGAAGTTTTCTTCCCATGCTAACTAGTAGATAGAGGTTTTCCTGTGATGTGTTCATTTGAAGAGGGGAGGGGGAAGTTAATGTATCGAGTGTTCCCATCTTGAATTATGAGAACAGAATTCCTTAGCTGCAGTATAGTAAAGAAATTAAATAAGATTTGTAAAAAGCAAATAAAATATTTATAAAAGGAGAGCACTGTATGGAGCAAAGTCTAATGTTAATAGTGGAACACAAAGGCAAGTGTTAACGTGTGGAATGAAGTTATAAGGCAGATGTAAGACACAACAGTAACCACCTCAAAAGCATTCCTCAAAGGACAGGCCTCCTATTTTAAGATAGTGAGCCTTTAAATTCTCCTGAAACTATTTATTTAATGCTACGAAAGTTTGTATGTAACTCTGAGTTTTTTATGTGAAGACGCCCTTTCTAGATACTATTAGATTGGGTTATAATTTTGCAAAGAATTTCTTGGATAACCACAGAATACAAACAGGCAAACAAAAGCAGATTTAATGGACATTATGGAGCAAATCAGTTTTCACTTTCTTATGTAGGCAGAGAAAATTAGAGAGAGTAACTTTTCAAAGATTCAGGGTGTCAGCTGGTTCATACCTTGGAGAGAAAGTTAAAACTGAATTGAAAGATGACATCTGTAATTAGAGCTAGACATCGTTCTAGCAGCACAAGTAATTCCAGGGCATTACGTACTTTGAATTATTTTTAATGTTGCAAATTACAAAATGAGGCTTTTACATGATGTCATTCCACGTGCTAAAGAAAAGTTATTATGTTGAGTTCTAGTATATGTATATTAATTATTCAACACTTTAGTTATGGTTATTAAAGTGATCACATAAGAAAAAATGTGTATGAAAAGGAAAGAAAAGTGAACGTGAAATACATTAAAAAGGCAAGTGCAGCACATCAGTGCTGGTGCCCCAACCATTATAATTCTCATGGAAACTAAATATTTAATTAAAGAAACTGGGAGGAAATGAGTATGAGTTTTTGAGTATGAGTATGAGTTTTTTCGAAAGAAGACAAAAAATGATTTCTACCACTTTGAGGCTTCCACCTCACCCCGAATATAGTGTTAAAACTTCCATGTTTCTAACACAGATTCCAAATAGCAAACCGATAACTTTTAGTAATCGAGGTATCTTGTCTATGCCTTCCTTCTGCCATTATTCCTTTCCTCTTTGGCCATTTTTGTTTGCCTGCCGTTACCTCGTGGGTCATTTTGGAGCTGGGCCCCTTAGGGACTCCTCCTCTGCCACTTGCTCAAGCTTAAGCTGTCTTAGGAGTGAGTGGGCTCTGAAAGGACACCAGAGGGGAAAGGGTCCCTGCCAGGGTCTCGTGTGCTCCTCTTGGTGGCTTTTGCAGCACCAGATGGCCGCTAGCACTTGACTCCTCCTTGTGGGCACTTTCCGTCAAGACCCAGAGAGGGTTTTGTCAGAAGTATCCATAGTGCAGCACCTCCCTGTGGAAAAACTCTCCCCACAACCCCCCAAGAAGCCTCCTGGAGGGCTTCCAGACATGGCTTCTCCCCGGGGGTGCCTTCCTCTGGCATCCTGGAGAGCAAACCCCCCGACAAACTTCCTCGCCTTCCCGTGGCCACACCTGTGCCCTCTCTAGTGAGGCCCGGGTTCCATTCCTGGGGCCCTTCCTTCAGATGTGTCCTTCAGGCGCTCTGCCCCACCCTGTGGGCAGTCACTGCTTCCTGCATCAACTACTCCCCATTCTTTAGAGTTCTCTTTACCTCTGGCAGCCAGTTCCCTTTCTTCAAACTTCATAGTTAGTAATTCTTTTCATTCACTATGCAGTGTCCACCTTGGGACTAGACTGACTGAAAAGGGAGCATTGTGTAACATGACTTGGAAACACCTTGAAGAAAAAGTTTTAGGGAGTTTAGGAGGGTCATGAGCACGCTTTGAAGGTGCACACACGAGTTGTGTCTTCCCACCGTGTCAGCTTTATTCAATCATAAAGCAAAGTTAATCCCAGTTATAGAGCCGTTTCAAGATTCCAAACCCAATGACATTTCACCACGTGATTACACTTGGCTTCTCACACAGCACACAGAGCAAAGCATACAACAAACCACACAACAACACACAAGAAAACAGAAGGGTGTAGGAAGTTGAGGAACCAAAGGCAAAATTAGTCTGTGGGCCCGCAGTTGAGATAAGGCCTCGGTCGAGTCCGAGGTCGGCTGTCAGCACTTACTGCTTATTACATGCAAGCAGGGAAGGATCTCAGTTCTGTTCCGAGATAATCAGGCAGAACTTTCAGCAGAAGTTACCTTTTTTGAAGTGGTCAGACATAGAGAAGTCCTGTCTGAAGAGTCTGACAGTTTGCTGCAAAAATCCCCCCCCCACCCCATTAAAGAGAGTTAGTCTTGGGCCAGGCAGATGTCCTCTGGTTCTGCTCGCTGTCAGCCCTGGGGTGTCCGCGGGTGCCAGTCCCGGTGAGATCTACGTAGCTGAGGTACCTTCACGTGGTTGGGTCATTGCTTGACACCGCTCCTGCTTGACGCCAGAAGCTCCATTTTTGTCTCTCAAAGGAGAAGGCGCAGAAGGAATAAAAGAGGTATAAGTGGGGGAAAGAAAGATGGCTTTGTATACGGTAAAAGAGGGTTTAGAAGTTTTAAGTCTGAATAAATATTTCTCTTTAACTTTTGCTAAAGGAGAGAGAAGTTTGGTGAACTTTTGGTTTTAAGGCCTTACAAAATTCCAAAGAAAGATAACCTTTAAGTTTTTGGTGGTTTTGTCTCTCTTCTTTGCTGGAACTCCTATACACTGAATGATTTTGATATGTAAAAAAAGCCTTCATAATAGCCATTGTATTCTCGCTCACTAAAACATTTTCATTTTTCAAGATAAGCTCAAAATTTGGATTATTGTGAGATAACGAGGATGCAATCTTTCTTGCAGAAACAGATTGTAGTGTTGGGACAAGCAAACCCGGACCCACTGGAAAAAGAGGCCACGATAATAGATCCACAATAGATGTTATAAAAGACCAAATAATCAGTAAGCCGATTTACTCAATTATGGCCTAATCACAGTGACTTTTTCACATATTGACAAAGCAAGGAGTGACCGCATGATGGATTTTTGGGAAAATGAAGGCAACAATTGACTAATCACCTTTACATGAATACATTGGAAGTCCCATCATCCTCTAGTATTAGCCATCAGGGCTTGCTTGGTTTGGGTTGGAGCCTTACTGGATGCCTTACTCAGGTTGTTCCCTATGGAGCTTTCTTCGCACGTTCAACTGGTAACAATACAATCCAGGACAAACAAAAATTCTTGAAACAAGATTTTGGACATATAGACACACAAAATTACAAACAAAGCAAGCAGCAGAAGAATAAACAGATTAATGGCAAAATAATACCCTTGACTTCTATTAAGGGTATATCCACAAACTAAATAGTAAAATGATGTTGTCTCATTATTTACCAAGTGAGCTACTTTTAAATTAAGGTAAACAGTTTCTTCATACAAAACCCAGGTCTAACTCCCTGATACACAGCTCTAAATCTAATGGCCCTATACGATAATATGATAATCTATGTGATTACAAATATTAGGTTTATAAAATAATTTTGGCAAGCAGAACTCATGAAATTAATCAGTTATCTGATTGTTCTAACAGAATACATTCAGCAACCAGAGCTCATAAAATTAGAGCTTAGATTTTCTTCAAGCTGATGTATCTGGAAGCTGATCTAAAGGATAAACATACAGTTTGGGGCCACGGACCAGGGAACATCTCTTGGTCGAAAGAACTCTTAGAATGTTGTCAGATGGGGTCTGCAACATGAACTCTTGAAATCTCTAGACTTGTCAAAGAATGATGGGATTGCCACATATCTTAAATAACAAGACAAAGCTGAATTTATCACTAATTATAGTAGATAAAAGCTATGCTGGTCTGGTCCATTCTTGCAGAAGAGGGCAGGGGTTTTAGGAAGTGTGGGGCTTCAGGACCAGCAGAATTTCAGAGACAGAGAAGCCTGATTACTCAGGTGAGACTCTTATTGGCTGTTGGCATTCAGACATGCTTATTAGAGAAAATCTGTTTGAACTTGCTGATTTGTAGAAGCAAGGAGTTGTCATCAGTTGGTTGACTTGCTACGGTCCTTGATGTGAGTAGTTGCTAAATTAAATGCATTTAAATCTAGCTCTAACTGCCACCTGCTACCATGATTACATGGGTACAAGACAATTAGTTGTTATTATTGTTGTTTCCCCCAAGGAGTGTGGAAATTCTTTCTTTGATTTTGTTTTGTTGATTCTCAGTAAGTTAAAACGTATTTATTCATTTGAAAATAAAGTTTGGGTGAGCAAAGGGCAAATTATTCCTTAAGTTAGGTATTGTCATTTCATTTCAGTTCATATGGAGTACACTCCACCCCAAACAAAACCAACAAGTTTGAATCGAATGTACTTTACCTCATAAAAAAACAAGTACATATTTGAACGAAAGTATGGAAGAATATTTAAGTCACATTTGAAAAAATAAATTTTGAGTTCCAATATCATTCATTAAAAATGAATACAATTGGGGCGCCTGGGTGGCTCAGTCGGTTGGGCGTCTGACTTCGGCTCAGGTCATGATCTCACCGTCAGTCAGTTCGAGCCCCATGTCAGGCTCTGTGCTGACAGCTCAGAGCCTGGAGCCTGTTTCAGATTCTGTGTCTCCCTCTCTCTGACCCTCCCCCGTTCATGCTCTATCTCTCTCTGTCTCAAAAATCAGCGTTAAAAAATTAAAAAAAAAATGAATACAATCATAAATTTCTTTTACCAGGATGGCACCTCAAAAAATTCAATCCAGAGCCTCGATGTGGAAAAGTGAACTCAATATTTATGAATGTTTTATGATGTACCCAAGTACCTGCACTCTCATTGCCAGACATTTCCATGAGCCAGGAGGCACAAATATCGTTGGGCATTAGGAAGAAATTTTAGCTCATTTTATTATTCCATACATGCTTTGCAACAGTCCAAAGAATGGAGAGTGATTTGTCACAAAGTACTTTTACCATTCCTGAAGGTTGAAGACCTTTTATTTCCAAAACTATAGGTTTTTTCAATGACTTAGTAGGGTGTTCACCATGGGGTACAACTTAGTAAGTTGTCCAAAGTAATTCAGAGCACAGGAGATTGGGGCATAATAGTCATCCCAAGATTAAATCATGTTTTTCAGGTGTTGAATAAAATTAAATGCATCGTTATGAGTTTACAGATGGTCAACTGACATTGCCAATATTCTTAGATTCTGTTGGGAAAAGAAATGATTCCAGTCTTATTGCTGTTGTCAACAATCTTGCAGGCAACTTTGACACAACTGTGTATGGGAAAAGAGAAAAATATTGCTTCTCATACATGTTTATCTCTCTTGAATTGGAAATTCTGGTATATGAAGAGCCCTAATTCTACCTTCATACCTTAAAATTCAATATCATGACAATTTCAATTTATCATTCCCATGATGATCCTTTTAAATTTCTGTCCATTGCTTTTACAACTTTCAGATATTTTGCTAGTGCTGTGATTGGAATATACAAGAATTGTTCAAATTTACAACGGACGTTTTTTGTAACAAATGTTAGTATGAGGAATAAGGGGCTAACCTTTATCATGCAGAGACTGTTTCATGCTAAGTATTATGCACTAAACAAACACACAAATGCACATATACTCAACATTGCCGTGGAGACATGGTAAAGTATCTATTTCATTTGATATTCATAAACTCCTTCCACTTGAAATGATTTTAATACTGTGATATAGGTATTCTAACTTACACATGGGGAGACATCTTCAACGTGTTTTACTGGTCAACCTAATTTCACTCGTTTGATCATCAGTAGAGTTAATTTTTGAAAGCATGCTTGATATCAAACACAGTAACAATTATGATAGGTAACATTTTTTGAGCTTATTATCTATGTGAGATTGAGTACTCCATTAACATGGTTTTCATTTATAAATAACAATAGCCTTGTGAGGGTGGTTTTATTATTATCATCCTCTCTTGATAGATGAAGAAACAGCACTAATACAGTATAGGCAGAAACTAATGAGAACCCAACTATCTAACCAATTTTTCCATGGACTACCCAGTACACAACATTGCTCATGTTCTCCTAAACCCAGGCTGCACAATTTATTTCTATGTGTGTGGGTTTGAGTAAAACATTTGTCAGCATTCCTTTGCACAGCTACAATCCTTTCCTAAATCTTTCCAGAAAACGGGTCATAAATAGTTGTAAGAGACAGCGACTAAGACTTGTCATAGTATATTTAGAAGGAAATAAAAATATTCTTCTCTTCCGTGTATGTTATATCAGAAAGAGAAAAATATATATACAAAAAAAACATTAAAAATAAAGGTCCGTAGCTAGGCCTTCGAGATTATTTAAATTTGATAATTGGCCTTTATAAACTCATATCACTTTTCCGCCCAACACCTATTTCATAAATGCCCCTAAAACATTTCAGCTTCTGGCCACATTTTTTCAAAGTGGAATAACGGCTCTCCTAGAGCAGCAGTTACTTGTCCTGACAATAACTCTTTCGTGTCTAGATCTCAGGCATCCCAGTGGAGTGGCTTCTTTTTCAGTGTCTCTTTTTTTCATCTGTCGCTGCGTATATGGGTTTCCCAAACAAAGCATCACAAGACAATTCAGCCTTACCATCAGCTTTCATTATGAGTTGGGGAAACGTCAACGAATCAACATTTTACAATTTATAGGAGAACTCTTAGTAGGAGAAATGAGAAATTCAGTGAAGAGAATCTTTACCTTGAGATGGACGAGCCTAAGTAATTTAAGTGTACGATTTCTTCTCATTCACTGATACCGGACAAGATCTGGTGTTATGGTAAGGTGTATGCAACTCCAGCAAAGTATGTGGGGGGAGTTGGCTTGCTTGCTTTTTTCTTCAAGCCACCTATTTTCCTCAGCAGTCATAAAGGGCACGGTTTTTTAGCTGCATCACAAAAAGTTGGCGACAAAAGTACTTTGGGAATAGCACAAATTCCAACCTAGACATCTTAACATTAAAAAAGAAGTTAATAGACATTTTCTATTGTGATATATTTCCTATCACATTATTTAGGTTAAGAATCACAGTTATTGGCTCCAATAATATACCAGCCTTATATTGAAATTGAAGAGATAGAATTTTGTTAACT
Organism: Panthera uncia; assembly: GCF_023721935.1. Classification (NCBI taxonomy): domain Eukaryota; kingdom Metazoa; phylum Chordata; class Mammalia; order Carnivora; family Felidae; genus Panthera; species Panthera uncia. The sequence goes on from NC_064812.1 coordinate 79,886,788, forward strand.
TGCAAATGACTGAGAGGCATATATTTTAATACCAATTTAGCTCTATAGTTACGGCACACATAGGAGACCCTTACAGAAAATGTGACCACTTTCTGGGCTGAGTAATCCAAAGCATAAACCCACTATTTAGTGTAACCTTACAAGTAGCTATAGATTGAGAATTATAAACAAGGTAGCTGTTGCTTGGACAGGGATGGGATGTGTCTTGTGAGATGAAGGAACCGAGGGCCAGAGGGTCCAGATAAATGATGACAGGGTTATGGAGGTTTCTCTGCATGACTCCTAAGTCAGAGGAGTATGAGACAAATAAATCTCATCTGCCACTGAGACACTTTCTGCCTCTAAACCTATGCTAGTCTTTATTTTTATCCAAAATTCTCTCTTCAAAGCTATTATTCTGTAAAATGCACCAAAGATCCAAAATTCTTTAAGCAATGTGAGCTTTAGTAGACATTAGAAAAGAGTTTTGAAACAGACACAGAATGTCTGAAATATATAAAAATAAATTTATCTTGGTATCTCGGTAACATTGTGTATTCTCCCTCCCCCTCTTTAGTCTGCTAAATAGCAACAAATTACAGGGGCAAAGATTTTGAGACATTAACTTCACTCACACTTAATAGCTTTGGGAGACTATGGAGGGTCAAACTTCTTCAGTAAATTAAAAATGAAAAGTGGTTTGAAACAGCTCACTTGATATGAAAGTGTTTATTACATGGTAAGGACTGACAGCTGGATTCATTAGGTGATGGCATTTTCTATGCTGACATAATGATCATTATGCTAAAGAAGCTTGGTTTTGGCTGTAACCAAGGAACAGTTCCATTTTTAGGATTCAGTTGCTGTTTCTGGTATCAGAACTATACATTTAAAGAGCAGAGAATTTGAGAAGGACAAAGGACCATGAAAAAACATATATTCTTAATTCTGTATTTGAAATAGTCATATTTAATATTTTTGACAACTACAGTATTGAAAACTGTCATAATGAATAATGTTTCCTTTTGTTTGTTGAGACAATTCTACCTTTTGTGACATGAGTTTGTTTTGCTTTTTATTCCCATTTACTGCACAAGAATATGATCAAGGATGTTATTACAACTGTTTCTTGACAGAGTTGAATGGTAAGAAATAGTGGATTGAAGACATGAATTATGAGAAATGGAAAATCTCGGTGAAGAACTTTCTTGCTCAACCGTAGGTTGAACTCAATCATAGGTGGTTTTATACTTTTCCAAACTTGCAACGTATTTGAATCCTAAGTAAGGTAGAAGTTATTGTCTTCTCTTGAGGATCTATTTGTTGACTTTGATTCTGAAATGATGTTCTCTCATTTGAGCCTAGGAAGATGATTCCATTTATTTTCAATATTACCAAAAGTAGTAATTAGAAGTTAAAGTATGCATATTTGTAAAATTAAATGTAAATTCATATTTCAAAAAGGCTGTTATTTATGCCTAAATAAGAGGTTTTGAACATAAAAGTGGAGGGCAACATTGAATATCAAGAATCATGGAACAATTTGAATATGTGGTCTAAAATGTGTGAATACTAGAACACGACAAGAGATGACTGGATGGTCAGTGTCATTAATCTAAAACAGTCATTCATAAAGAAGAGCTGTGGCATATATTTAAAGTAATGGATTCCAGGGATGGGAACCTCACGAGGCTGGACAGTGATTCCACGAAGTCCATTTTTCCTCCGGTACTGCTGAAATGTCTACAGGTCCAAAGAAAAGAAGCTATTCTTGCTAATGAGCGTAGAGAAGGAATTCTTCAACACAGACAAAGTAGCTCACAGATCAATGTGACGACAAGGAACCAAGCTTAAGAAAAATGATAGAGAGCAAAGCAGCTCTAGGAGGCTTCCTGGCAGAAGGCAAATTTGAAGATACCCCAGTGGAATCCATGATTTCTAACCATTTTTTGTTCCAGAATCACTTAACTCATGACTACAGGTCCTGTCAGAAGCATTAAGTGACTGTCTAGAGGAAAATGGTGTACCTTGATTTATGATCCTACTAGTTCAGCCCCCGATTCAGAAAGAAATTAAGTATGGCCATCAAAATGGGATGGATTCTGGGCAGCCATAGCCCTGAGTCCTGTCCTCACGACCGCTCACCCAGCTTTTCTTGGTAGTCCTCACACTTGGGTTGTCCTTGCCCCTCAGCCTCTTAAAAGCATGAGTACAAACCTGTATAATGACTTCCATCATAATTTGATTGCAAAATGCAAGTTCTTTTCCCCACTTGCAAAATCCTTCCTTCTTAATAAGCTGGTAAGAGAACGCTTTTATTTGTCTTATATTTGAACAAACTTACTACTAATCACTTTCACATCCATCTGGGCTTAGTTTATGTTGTTTGGTTTTAGAACTAAAATTACAAACAACAAACAACTCCATGTTCTCCTGTTTCTTATTTTGTCTACGGCTATACCCTTAGCCTCAGGATAGAACCTAGCAGAATGGAAATAAATTTTGGTTGAATAAATGAATCAGCACATTCATTCATGTCTGATGCATACTTTCCCTGATTTGTTTGTCAAAAAAGTTCCTAAATATCATTTCAGCTTGCATCAAGTTTCATCTTATCCTGAACTCCTGGGCTAGTGTATTCCCCCTTTGTGTTTTTGCCTAGATCACACTCTACTCCAAGAATTACCACATTATATTAAAAATCTGTCTGCAAGTCTTTCTTCCCCACAGTATATATACTTTCTTACTGCAGAATCTGCATACATTTGTCTTTTGTGTGTAGTTCCCATGGAAATAGAAACTTACTAAGTCTCCATGAGCCAGACCGCTTAGGTTCAAATCCTAACTGGGTCATTTGTCACTTTCAAACTTGTCACTAGGTTGTCTGAGCCAGACATTGTTCACAGCTGTGAACCTTGGCAGGGTAGCATGAATGTGGAGGCTCTCCATATTTCTTTTAGGAAGCCCAACAACAATAACAACAACAACGACGACAACAAACTCTTCCGAGGTGCAGATGATCTGAGATTGGTAGCAGTTGGGCTCAGAGAGTCAGAGAAAAGTGCCCACTTGCAGGCAAGGAGCTGTGAGACCTGGGCTGTGCGGGTCTGTGTTTGGAGAGGTATGGTGAGGTAGTCAACAGGCCAGGGACAGGACTATGAGTTAACCAAGGGTATGTGTGTTTCAGATGCAAAATTGGACGAGACCATAGAGTTCTGTGAGGTTTCTCCACACAAGTCTAGAAGGTGCAGAGGTGCAGCCAGAATAGCGACATCGAAGCACATGAGAACTAAAAACACTTTCTCATGCAATGTTCCAGAAGCTCTCTCAACTAACAAAACTGAACACCATGCTTTCCACAAAGGAGACAACGCTTGAGGAATCCATCAGCATTATCAGAAAGACAACAAAAAGAAGATTTGGACTTGAGACAACATAAACTGATAATTGGCACAGTCTAGCCAATTTCTACAAGTGCCCTTCTACACACATTTAAACTCTTGTCCAGCAGCAACACGCCTCCATGTTGTCCCCTATGAGGATACAGCTCTCCTTCCTTCAAGTGAATAAGTTCTCACCATTTCCCAGAGTGAGGTGAAGCATAACTCTGACAGTCTTTGTACCTATCTGGTTATATTAAATATGCCTCAAAATTGGTCATTTGCCAGCAAATATTCTAGTACTTACAGCTGAGATTGTAAAGGTAAGCCATGTTAAGTCAGAAATAAAATAAAAATGGGGAAGGAGGAGAGATAAATGGATTACATATACAAATAGGCATATAAATATGAAAACAAAGGAAAATACAAGAGTCCACCTACCTGCAATAGGCCAAGAAGTTGTAATTGATGGCTATGGCTTCCATCTTCCTTTACACTTTTCATACTTGCCTTCCTGTCAGCCAGAACCTCTGCTGATCTTGGTTCTTTACATAATTGTGACCCAAGCTTTCGGTCCTGAACAGTCTATGTCTCCAATCAGCTAGCTTGTTTTAGTTTCTTTCTTTCTCCACTAACTGTGTTATGCATGGGAATACCGAAGGGTATCTAGAGAATTCCCTGGGTTCTCAAAACTTTTTTCTACAGAACTTCACGATGCTACACTGAACGTGGGCTACAATTCCAGCATCTCATACCAGCTGCTAAAGGTTTCAACCCAGAAGGAACCTGCGCCATTTTTCTCATAACTGATTGTCTAGCAGCAAGATAGTAGAGAATTATAACTATCCTACATGCCTAAAAGGACAGGAAGCTTGGGTAGGGGAGAGCTCAAGAAATATCTACCAGAAGAGAAAAAAAAATTTTTTTTTCGAGCAAAAATAAGTATTATGATGGGATCACCAGTATTCATTGCCTCTTTTCCTTTCAAATACAACTTTTTGATAAGTTCTTTATAGATTTTGGATATTAACCCTCTATCTGATACGTCATTTGCAAATATCTTCTCCCATTTCATTGGTTGCTGCTTAGTTTTGCTGATTGTTTCCTTCACTGTATAGAAGCATTTTATCTTGCTGAGGTGCCAATGGTTCATTTTTGCTTTTGTTTCCCTTGCTTCTGGAGACATGCCAAGCAGGAAGTTGCTGTGACTGAGGTCAAAGAGGTTGTTGCCTGTTTTCTCCTCGAGGATTTTGATGGCTTCCTGTCTTACATTGAGGTCTTTCATCAGTTTTGAATTTATTTTTATGTATGGTGTAAGAAAGTGTTCCAGGTTCATTCTTCTGCATGTTGCCATCCAGTTTTCCCAACACCATTTGGTGAAGAGACTGTTTTCATTGGATATTCTTTCCTGCTTTGTCAAAGTTTAGTTGGCCATACATTTGTCAGTCCATTTCTTCATTCTCTGTTGATCTGTGTCTGTTTTTGTGCCAGTACCATACTGTGTTGATGATTACAGCTTTGTAATACATCTTGAAGTCCGGAATTGTGATGCCTGAGGCTTTGATTTTCTTTTTCAGGATTTCTTTGGCTATTCAAGGTCTTTTCTGTTTCCATACAAATTTTACTATTGTTTGTTCTAGCTCTGTGAAGAATGCTGGTGTTATTTTGACAGGGATTGCATTAAATATATAGATTGCTTTGAGTTTTATAGACCTTTTAACAATATTTGTCCTTCGAATCCATGATCATGGAATCATGGAATGCTTTTCATATGTGTGTGTGTGTGTGTGTGTGTGTGTGTGTGTGTGTGTTCTTCAATTTCTTTCATAAGCTTTCTCTAGCTTTCAGTGTATAGATTTTTCACTTCTTTGGTTAGGCTTATTCCTAGGTATTTTATGGGTTTGGGTGCAACTGTAAATGGGACTGATTTCTTGATTTCTCTTTCTGCTGCTTCATTATTGGTGTATAGAAATGCAACTGATTTCTGTACATTGATTTTATATCCTGCGACTTTGCTGAATTCATGGATACATTCTAGCAGTTTTTTGGTGGAGTCTTTTGGATTTTCCACAAGGAATATCTTGTCGTCTGCGAAGAGTGAAAGTCTGACTTCCTCTTTGCTGATTCGGATGACTTTTATTTCTTTGTATTGTCTAATTGCTGAGGCCAGGACTTCCAACACTACGTTGAATGACAGTGGTGAGAGTGGGCATCCTCACTGTGTTTCTGACCTTACGGGGAAAGCTCTCAGTTTTTCTCCATTGAGGATGATTAGCAGTGGGTCTTTTGTATATGGTTTTTATGATCTTGAGGTATGATCCTCTATCCCTACTTTCTTGATGGTTTTTATCAAGAAAGAATGCTATATTTTGTCAAATGCTTTCTCTGCATCTATTGAGAGGATCATGCAGTATCATGTATTACACTGATTGATTTGCATATATGGAGCCAGCCCTGTACCCCAGGAATAAATCCCACTTGATTGTGGTGAATAATTCTTTTAACATATTGTTGAATCCAGTTGGCTAGTATCTTGTTGAGAAGTTGTCAAACTCACACCTAAAAAATAAATAATTCAGTGAAGAAATGGGCAAAAGACATGAATAGACACTTTTCCAAAGAAGACATCCAGATGGCTAACAGACACGTGAAAAAAATCCTCAACACCAATCATCAGGGAAATACAAATCAAAACCACAATGAGATACCACCTCACATCTATCAGAATGGCTAAAATTATCAGCTCAGGAAACAACAGATATTGGCAAGGATGCAGAGAAAGAGGAACCCCTTGACACTGCTGGTGGGAATGCAAACTGGTGCCACCACTCTGGAGGACAATATGGAGGTTCTTCAAAAAATTAAAAATAGAAATACCTTATGACCCAGCAGTTGCACTACTTGTATTTATCTAAAGGATGAAAGCATGCTGTTTCAAGGGGCCCATGCACCCCAATGTTTATAGCTGTGCTATCAATGTTAACCAATGTATGGAAAGAGACCAAATGTCCAACAACAGATTAATGATTAAAGAAAATGTGGTATACATATACAATTGAATATTACTTGGCAGTCAATAAGAAAGAAATCTTACCATTTGCAACAACGTGGATGGAACTAGAGTGTATTATGATAAACAAACCAGTCAGAGAAAGACAAATATCATATGATTTCACTCATATGTGGATTTTCAGATACAAAACAGATGAACATAAGGGAAGGGAAGCAAAAATATAAAAACAAGGAGGGAGACAAACCATAGGAGACTCTTAAATACAGAGAACAAACTGAGGGTTGCTGGAGGGGTTGTGAGTGGGGGGATGGGCTAAATGGGGAAAGGGCATTAAGGAAGACACTTTTTGGGATGAGCACTGGGTGTTGTAAGTAAGTGATAAATCACTAAATTCTATTCCTGAAATCATTACACCACATGTTAACTAACTTGGATTCAAATTTAAAAAAGAAAGAAAGGAAAACCAAATACTACTTTTTGTATTCTCTGGGGGCACCTATTAATACTCCTTATTAGAAATCATTTTGATTCTTTTTCCAATTTTGTTCCTTTATAAGAGTAATTTTTCTAATTTTATAAGCTTTTTAATAAAATAGCATGCTTTGAAACAAATAACAGATCTATCCATGTAGGTATATATGAAATTAAAGGCAACAAATAATGAATAAATGCTTAGTAGTTTTTATTCATTAACATACAAATGAGACAGTAATAACTTTTCTGAGCAGATACAATATATAATAAAATGAACAGTATGGAAGGGAATCAAGAAACCCAACTTCTTTCATTTCTGGTCTTTGCCACCATCTGTGTGAAATTAGGCAAGTTATTTTTAACCATTCTGTGTTTCAGTTTCCTTAGGGAAAATGCTATTCTGAAGAGTATGCAGACCTCTTAAAAGCGAAGTATGAGGCTTGTACAAGACTATGGGTCTGACATTAACAGTGCCTGGAATAAATAGTATTTCTATTATTATCATGTTCTGCTGATTGTTAAGAAACCCGAGTACAGTGGTAGAATCAAAGAAGACAGTTTTCTTGCTCTTCTCTCCCATAACAAGATTTCTGAAGGTGCATAACTCAGGGCTGCATGTGACAGTTTGATGGCCCCATAAATGTCACTGGGACTCAGTCCTTCCAGAATTCCCTTATCACCCCACTACCCAATCATCAGCTCTTTTCCTCTGTGCTTCTTATTGATTTCATTGCATCTATTTTAAGAAAGAAAGATGTAAGGAATGCAAAAGGCAAGAATAGGATACATAAATGTGTGACGGTTGAGCTTACTCCTTTAAGTGCTTTCCTGAAGTCCAGTAGCCTTCTGCTAACAGATCACGGCCTGGAACACGAAACATAACCACCGACAGGTGCATGGTGCTGACTCAAACATAATTTATATGAAGTTAGGAAGCACGAAAGGAAGAATGGATATTGATGAGGCAATTGGCAGTGTCTACAATAGATAATTATTTAAGGTCACTTTTTTCACCTCCTTTTCAGATATTTAATTCCTTTGTTTCTTTTATTTTGGCATTGAGAGGGCATCAATCTGTAATTATAACTAGTTTTGTCCATTTTACATTAATATAGGCTAAGACAGAAGTAAGCTTCCATGAATGCAAAAAGTATTTCTTTAGCACTTGCTATGGCCCAGATACTATTTTGGGCCCTAGAGGTATATTAATATCCAGGTCAGATAGGGCATTATTTTCACTGAGAATATGTTCTTCCTTGTGACACATTAGTCTTTCTCCATGGAATCTTACTAAAACATTTTAAAATCCCATGAAAAAAACTGATATAATGTGTTAACATTTTCTTATGCATCTACATGGTATTAGCTACGTAATAACATCTTTAAGAAAAGCAAAAAATTAGTAGCAAATCATTTGTTATGTTTAGATAAATAATTAGAGCCGAGAGAGGTATATTATTAAATGAATTCATTTTTGAAACAATGTCAGAAAGTGATAACTGATGCTATATTTAAAAAGTGACTTGTGGAAGAGGTAGGAGAGCATGAATTCTACCTTCAGCAAAACTATTCTTCAAAAATGAAAAAGAAATTAAAATAATCTGAGGTAAACAAAAGCAGACTAGACCTGTATTGTAAGAAATACTAACGAAGTCCTTCAAGCTGAAATAAAAATACATTAGAAAGTAACTCAAATCCACATGAAGAAATAAAAAGCACTGCACTGATAAAGATAGCTATGGCTAATATAAGACCATGTAAATACATTTGGGTCTGTAGCTCTTTTCTTCTCCTAACTGATGTGAAAGACAACTGCATAAAACAATAACTTTAAATCTGCATTGATTGTTAAAGATAAAATTTACATGACAATAATAGCAATAATGAGGCAATAAGGAATAAAGCTATATTAGAACCAAATTTTTGTATATTCCTGAAATTAAGTTGGTATTGACCTAAACCAGACTAATTTAAGCTAAGATGTTAATTGTAATTCCCCCAAACAACCTTATGAGAACTTAAAAGGAGAGTGAAAGGAAGACAAGGAAATTGAAATGACACACTGGATCCTTTGTAAGAACTGAGGAAAAAAGACATGTATAGAATACAGAGAGCAACATACACATGTAAATCCTAAATAACAGCAATTAGCCACAAAGCAATCACTCTGATAAAAAAGCAAATATTGACAATAAATTAAAAACAACAGAAAGATCTTAATCCAAGTATAAAACATAGTTCATATATGCAAATACTAAAAGTTTGAAAGTTAAAGGGTGAATGAAGACATGTCATACAGAAAAGATCTGGAGTGGATACGTTAATAATGGAGAAAATATACTTCTATGAAGCATTACTAGCAACAGAGATGCACCTTGTATAATGCTAAAAGCTCAATACATCAAGAAGATACAATTATTGCAAACATAAAAGCACTCAACAAGAGAGACAAAAAATATATAAAGCAACTCCTGACAAAATTTAAGAGTGACATAGAACATTCAATACATACACCACAATACATACAATAGTAGTGAAACTTCAAAACCTATGTTCAATAATAGGTAAAACAGCTAAGGCAGAAGATAGAAAGGTGAAAAAAGTGTATATAAATGAACCATTGAGACCTAACTGGTATGTAAGCAACATACAACCCACAATAGCAGAAAACATTCTTTTTAAGTGCACATTAACATTTCCCAGAATAGCTCATATCCAACAATAAATTGGAAGTGATTGAAACCACCCAAAGCAAGTACTATGATTAAAACATAATTAAATTATAAAAAAATAGCAGGAAGGAATTTGGAAAATTCTAAAATTTGTGGAAATTATATAGCAGTCCTAAATAATCAATGAGTCAAAAAATCACAAGGAAAAGTAAAAAGTCCTTTGAGATGAATGAACATGAAAACATAACATGTCAAAATTAATAATGTGTAACTAGAGAATAATGTTCTAGAGGAAAATTTATGTCTCTGACACATACATTAAAAAAGAAAACCTCAAATCAAGAATCCAAATTCCTACCTACAAGATTAGAAGAAAAGAGGAGAAAGTTATACACAGAGTAAACAGAAGGAAGGAAAAGATTATGATGAGAGTGGAAATGAATGAAATGAAGAATATAAAAACAATAGAGAAAAATCAATAAAACCAAAACCTCTTTTTTTGAGAAGATCAACAGAATCAGTAAATATTTAGGTAGAGTGCCAAGACAAAAAAAGAGAGAAGATTCAAATTTTTAAATAAAGAATGAGAGAGGGAGCATCACTAAAAAGTTTACAAAAATTTACAATAAAGATTGCAAGGGAATATTATAAGCCACCACATGGCCAACACATTAAAAAAAAACTTGATGAAATGGACAAATTCATAGGAAGACAGAAATGACTATTGGACAAAGGTTTAGTATCCAAAATCTAAATAACTTACCAAACAACACCAAAAAATCAAATAATCCAGTGAAGAAATGGGCAGAAGACATGAATAAATACTTTTCCCAAGAAGGCATCCGGATGGCCAACAGACACATGAAAAAATGCTCAACATCACTCGTCATCAGGGAAATACAAAGGAAAACCATAATGAGATCATGAGATGCCATGTCTCACCAGTCAGAGTGGCTAAAATTAACAACTCAGAAAACAGTAGATGTTGGTGAGGATGTAGAGAGAGGGGAACCCTCTTGCACTGTTGGTGGGAATGCAAACTGGTGCAGCCGCTCTGGACAACAGTGTGGAGGCTCCTCAAAAAATTAAGAATAGACCCAGCAATAGTGCCACTAGGAATTTATCCAAAGAATACAGGAGTGCTGAGGCACATGCACCCCAATGTTTACAGCACTGCTATCAACAATAGCCAAATTATGAAAAGACCCCCAAAATGTCTATCAAGTGATGAAAGAATACAGAAGATGTGGTGTATACATGGAATACTACTTGGCGATGAAAAAGAATGAAAACTTGCCATTTTGCAGCAACATGGATGGAACTGGAGGGGATTATGCTACGTGAAATAAGTCAGTCAGCGAAAGACAAAAATCATATGACTTCACTCATATGAGGACTTTAAGAGACACAACAGATGAACATAATGGAAGGGAAACAAAAATAATATAAAAACAGGGAGGGGGACAAAACAGAAGAGGCTCATAAATATGGAGAACAAACTGAGGGTTACTGGAGGGGTTGTGGGAGGGGGGATGGGATAAAGTGCCCATAAGGGGCACTACGGAATCTACTCCTGAAATCATTGTCGCACTATATGCTAACTAATTTGGATGTAAATTAAAAAAAAAATAAAAAATAAAATTAAAAAGAATAAAAGAATAAAAAAAAATTAACGTCCCTCAAAGTTTAAATGGAAGGTCCTCAATTGCTCAGTTCAATGGATTTCACTTGTATTGAATTATGAATGTTAGGACTATAGATTGAACTTGGAACACACAGCCACGGTGCAAATTGGCAAGGGGGTTGAGATTACGTTCTTGTTTCAACTTTTGACAGACCATGACATATAGACATCAGTTGGCATTACTTACAATCCAATGGCAAAGCTGTCTGCATGGGTATGCATCCTCTGTGTTTGCACACAACTCCACAGTTAGAAGTGCCCAGCACTTGGTTCACTGCTGTCATAGCCTAGAACTTTTCATGTTTTTGAACTTGAGCTATATGCAATATGCGTGTCCACTTCTCCTCGCTGGCCTGTTTGCATATGGTGTCAGTGACGCCCCAGGGCGCAGTGAACTCGTGCCGCCTGGGACATGAGTGGCGTCAGAGGACAACACAGACGTGTTACATCGATGACTACATATGTGGGAACACCTACAGCCCGTAGAGGCCACACTTGTTCAAACCGGACCTGGCTTCGAGGCCATGACATTCTGGGGAGCCCTACCCTTACTTTTCTTGACCCTATCACTTCCCTGTATTCACCAACCCGCTTATGCTGAAAAATGATGGCGTGGAAGGAAAGAGAAAGACACAGCTAACTGGAATTCCTTCCCCCGTGATTCCTCACTCATCAGTACATTGAAGGTAGAGAACGTTGCTAGGACTGAGTATGTTAAGCAGTGAAATAAAACTGTTGAGTTCATTTCGTGTAGTGTTTCCACCGTTCGGGTAAGAATAAAGCATATACGCGTGTGAGGGCTACAAAATTTGAATTGCGTGATGCTAGGAATTCCTCATCTGAACCAAGCACTCTTACATTTGCGTTTTGAACTGGCGTCGCATCGTACAGGGATGAATGGAAACGCCTGTTTGCAGTGTGCCCAGAAGCAGGGTGGAGTTCTGGGGAGGGCCTTCTATCTCCTGTGGCGCAGCTCCTCAGCTCTGGGGCAGTGGGCTTAGAGACACTGTAAGTGACACCGAAATGAAGGAATATCGCTGTGTTCCAATGAAGCTTCATTTGTGGGCACTGAAATTTTATTTTCAGTGATGATGCAATGTGATTCTCTCCCCCCCCCCCCAAACGCTGAACATGTAAAAGCTATTCTCAGCTCATGGGCCATGTAAAAGTAAGTGGCAGGCTGAATTTGGACCAAGGGCTCTGATTTAAGAATCCTTGATCCAGAAAGAAGGGATTAAAACAGAAGGATGAGGTTCATAAATACCCCAGGGTGTTCAATATTGAATGGTGTTTTAGAGGAAGAGAGGGTTCAGGAGATGAAGAAAATATGAGGGTCTAGAAAGATGGAAAGAAATCCAGGGCGGTGGAGTGATTCATAGGTGTGGGCAATTTTTTTTGATAACTTTCAGTGTTTGCATTGTTTTTTTCCAGGGTAGCAAGCTACTTGGAGGTTGCATCTAATCAAAAACCAATGAAAAACACCTATATACCACTTCTAAAAGCTATTGATTCTAGGGAAATCTCTAATCTGAGAATTTAAATTTCAGCTAGTCTCTCTGTGGGGCACACACATTTACTATGCGTTTGCAGTTTCCATTGCTATCATTTCAGTAACTGCTTTCCTTCCAGCTGTAATAAAGAGCGTGACTCCATTTTTTGATGTTTGCATGCTAACAGCTTTTAAACCTCAACTCTCCCTCTTCCCCTTTTGTCCTGTATCTGAGAAAAGCCGACGAGAAGACCGAAGTGCTCCCTTCTTTGGTGTCAGTGAGAGTTTCAAGCCATGCAGGCCAGAGCCTTTATCCTGGCCCTGCTCCTACTCATAATAAAGACCCCATCCAATCCCCCTTGTCTGACTTCTCAAGCCACTTACCATCTGCTCAAGAAGCTTCCTGTGCTCCTCGCCAGAGCCTTCGTTATGTTGGTAATACATCCTCTCATACCCTTTTGGGGCGTGTGGATGTCATCAGTCTCAACAAGCAACCACATTTTAAGCGGGATCCATCCTGCTCTTCGAGAATGGTGCTCTGATCAGGATTCCTAGGCGCTGACTAACCCCAAGGAAGGTCCTTCTACTCTTGCTTTGGTTTGCTAAGTCATCTGCTGCCTGCGGGCAGTGACCGCAGCATTACATCTTGAGATCTGTCATTGTTAAGTCATCCAGTTTTGTTCCTTACAATATTGACGTGGCATCTGCACTTTTACATGGATATTACAATCAAATTGCAAAATGTCAGTTAAAAAAAGAAATCTTTTGGGGCACCTGGGTGGCTCAGTCAGTTAAGTGCCCGACTTCTGCTCAGGTCATGATCTCATGGTTTATGAGTTTGAGTCTTGCATGGGGCTCTGGGCTGACAGCTCAGAGCCTGGAGCCTGCTTCAGATTCTGTGTCACCTTCTCTCTCTGCCCCTCCCCTGCTTGTGCTCTGTCTCTCTCTCAAAAAATAAACATATATATATATATATATATACACACACACACATATATATATATACACACACACATATATATATATATATACACACACATATATATATATATACACACACATATATATATTATACATTCTATTAAATATATTATACATTAAACATTTATATATATATTATAACATTTTGGGGTTTTCACTGGAATGACACTAAATTTCTAAAATAATTTATAGATAATTCATGTGTTGTTTGTAGATCTTTTTGGGCTTTCTCTGTGTTTAGAGAACACAATATGTTGTCTGAATGTTTATGCGACATAGCTTGTGACATAACTCCTATAGATTGAGAGGAACTCGCCTTCATGTTCCACTTAGCAATACAAGTTGGAACCAGATTTGAGGTCAAGAGAGAGGAGGCACTGGGGTACTGAGTCCTTAACAAAAAAGGGTTCTTGAAAGTTAGGACCAGTTCAACCAAGGATCAGATCACAGCAATTTGGTAACACATTCTTATATACTAAGATACAGCAATTCAGTATGATGCTTCTTCAATATGACCAATATTTCTTGTAGGGATCACTTAGGATTTAACATTTGGGGTCTTGGGCATTTCTTCTTCTCAGTAGGTATTAAAAGTGGTCATAAAAGGGTCACATAAAGTCACAAGAGATATAGAATTCAATAGCATATCATTTCACTATTCATGAATGTCATGTGGTCCTACAAAATAATTCTATATTTTGGATTCCGTCAGGTTCAAATGTCTTCAGAATTAGGAAATAGAGTAAAGTATCTTAAGAACATATACTTATGTATCTTAAGAAACAAAGATTTACAAAAATAGAACCATTGATGTAGCAAATGTAGTAAATTGGGCGCTTGTAGATGGGCAAACAGTGGGTTGTGGTTGTATCTGTATAGACGAAAAGTCTAGGGCCAGCAAGGTACTAGCCCAGTCCCATTCTAGATGTGGAAGTCCATGGAAGATGACTACTACAAAAGACTTAATAGGACAGTCTCACTGATGAGATTTACCCTCATATCTACAGCTCTGGATCCAAACTCAGCCAGAATTTCTGCAACATAGTTCAGCTAACCAAGAAGTTAGCTGTCAGTTATTTCTCAAGAATTTAAAATTTTTGAATATAGCGTTTAAAAAATAAAAGTCACAGTAATAATATCTTGGCATTTATGAATCTGTGAAAATTTGGGGCTCCTGGGTGGCCCAGTTGGTTGAGTGTGTGACTTTGGCTCAGGTCAGGACCTCCTGGTTCTTGAGTTCGAGCCCCGCACCAGGCTCTGAGCTGACAGCTCAGAGCCTGGATCCTGCTTCAGATTCTGTGTCGCCCTCTCTCTCTGCCCCTCCCCCACTTGCACTCAGTCTCTCTCTCTCTCTCTCTCTCTCTCTCTCTCTCTCTCTCTCAAAAATCAACAAACATTAAAAAAATCTGTGAAAATTTGATCTTTTAAATACTTAAAAATTTTAACAGAAATTAGTCTACCAGATAATAAAATCAGATTTTAAGTGAAATTTAGAATATATACTTCAAAACTTGACTGAAGTCTTACAAAGATTATATACAATTTGACCATTTCATAACTTCATGTTTGATATTTAAAATAACTTAAGTTTTACCAAATATAAAGAGTTTGATGAATCTTTAAGATTTGTACAAATACAAAATATATTTTTTCAGTCATAAAATTTCTGTACTTAAAGAGGAAATTAAACATATTTTATAAATGCAGTTAAAATGGAAACTAAGTTTATAAATAAAATAAGGACCCCAATTAATGAATTGTTACATATTGCTAGATTTATACCTAGACTACTATTTACCAGCTGAACCGAAAAGCTTAAAGAACTAAGTTTTCAAAATTGTGACTTTGGAAAAGTGAGTATTAATTTTTCAAAGCAAACACACTTGTTGCTTTGAAAAGCACTTTGTTGTATTGAAAAGCACTTTGAAGGGCACCTGGGTGGCTCAGTCGGTTAAGCGTCGGACTTCGGCTCAGGTCATGATCTCACGGTCCGTGAGTTCGAGCCCCGCGTCGGGCTCTGGGCTGATGGCTCAGAGCCTGGAGCCTGCTTCCGATTCTGTGTCTCCCTCTCTGCCCCTCCCCCGTTCATGCTCTGTCTCTCTCTGTCTCAAAAATAATAAAATAAACATTAAAAAAAAAAAGAAAAAAAAAAAGAAAAGCACTTTGAGGGCATAAGAAAGCTTAATTTTGATACATTTCATTTCCACCAGAGAAACAATTAACAATGCTTGTCTTTTCATATTGCTTGACTATAGAGAGAACCCATGCTCATCAAGTTTACCAGGTGTTTCATTTCATGTATCAGGGAGAATGGTCATTGTTCATGTTAAATGCATTAGCATTCTGTTTTATTAAACTACACATTAGTTTAATTGCCTCCATTAATGACAAGTGACCAAGAGGAAGGCATCTACTCTTACTTTCTTGCCAAACCCCATTTAGAGCCTAGTGTGTGGGTGGCCTGGTTGATATCCCACAACACCGTGGGTGGTACCAGCCCAGTCTCATGGGAAATAGTCTGTTGGCCTTCACAAGACAGAAACATATGCCTTTATACTCCTGTACTGATTTGTTTAGAAAACTTCTTGTGTGGATATGATATTTATGACATTTTCTATCTATATGTCAACTTATATACTTTAAATAATACAAAATATATTGTGAAGAATTGCTTATTTCTTTGTTGAAAAAAATTTTCACTTCTACAGTTTGTAGTCTGACAAATGGTATTAGAGTCTGCGTGTCGATGCACAACGGTGCTAGAATGTTCTTTGGGAATTCTAGACATCTAATCGATGCCTAAATCATTCACAAAAGGAGTAAATATTTTGCAAAATGAGAAGAAAAAACAGCTTCCTCACTGAGAAGAGAAAGAGGTGAAAACAAAATTAAGGAATAAAAATAAGTCACTGAGTTAAACTCTAATGGAAGATGTCCCTTCTGCAGTGGAGTGGGGACAGAATAAAGGGCAAGAATAGTATCTCTCACCACCCTTTTGTCAGTCGGTCATCCAAAGAAGGTCAGGACATTTGAATCTTCCCATTTTGAGGCATGTGAAAGCTTTCTTTTTAAAAATTTTTCTTCTTAAGGTTTATTTATTTTTGAGACAATGTGAGAGACAGAGTGCAAGCAGCGGAGGGGCAGACAGAGGGAGACACAGAATCCGAAACGGGGTCCAGGCTCCGAGCTGTCAGCACAGAGCCTGATGCGGGGCTCGAACTCCCAAACCGTGAGATCCTGACCTGGGCCGAAGTCGGACGCTCAACCAACTGAGCCACCCAGGAGCCCCATGAGGCATGTGGAAGCTTTCTTAACCAGCCTGGCCTCCTCAACTCCGACCTGATTTACATACCTTCCCCTAAGACTCAGGCCAGCCTTCGAGGTAAAGCCTTTCCATTGTCCCCGACACTTTATGATAATGCAGCAGACGGTTCATTTTTGTTCATGTAATATATTGGACAGTGGGCTGATAACATCAAAAAAACAAATGTCTTTTGGGTAGTGCTCTGTGATGAACGAATCATGCCTGCGTGTGATTTTATATGTAGCTATAACGATCTTTCTCCCCCTAAGCTAATAGAGGGGTGTAAGGGATACTGCTCTATACTTGCAACGTATTTATAGTATATGTAGCAATGTATACTTCCAAAGAAAATTTTAAAAAAAGGTTTTAATACTATGCTTTGAATTGCTCCGTGCATAAAATAAAGTCGCTAAATGTTATAATGCTACAAGGAAGCCTACTCTGTGTACTTTTCAAATGTCCACAGAGTATGCTAAGAGCTTTATTTGTTCAATTGCAGCAACAAGCCCAGTCTGGCAGGACAAAGTGATTTTCCCTGAGTATCACCGCTGGATGTCACCGCAGCTATGAGAGACCCGCCCTTCCTAAGGCTCCAGCCACCATGCCAGCACGGTGAAACTTGCTGCTACTGCCTTGAGCTGCAGCCCTGAAACCTCTTGAAGAGGTTGCACAGAGGGAGGCTGCAAAGAAGATTGGGCCACCGGGCGAGTGCACACCTACGGGGGCTGGAACTACAAGGGCGGTCACCGTCCCTGCGCCCATCACGGGAAGTTTGACTGGGAAAGAGTGCAAAGTGGGTCCCCCCGAAGGTGGAGGGTTCTGACAAACAGGAGGTGGGGACAGGGCCCTTCTGGCGAGGCAACTGAAACGACGGCAAGAAAGTCTCGGCCCGTGTGTTCTCCTGCTGTCCCGTCTGGCTCCTGATGCGGCTGGTGTGCGCCTTCCGTAATGGACGGGAGGGGAAGAACACGCGGTTGGAAGGGCCGAGATGCCACGGGCGTGAAGCTACAATAACTTGATGGGAAACTCTGGCAGGGGCTGTGGTCCCACGTGCTTTTCAGGAAAGCTCCAGAGTCAGAGAGCTGCTCGTGAAGACCGAAGGGCCTACCAAGCCTACGATGCGGCAGAGCACTGGGAGCACTCCCTAGGCTGAGGAAGCCTGAGCTCATCCAATTGAAGACGTGAGAGCTTAACTACTATGAGTTTTATTTCCCAGGCAGGCGCCTGATTACTTAGCTGCCTAAGCCAGTGTTCGAAAGCCCTGTCTTTTGAACTGACAGTCTTCAGCAAAATGAACGAGATGGTGTTTGGACCTCTTGACTTGCGAACGTCTTAAGTAGCTGGTTCCTCACTCTCTTTGCGTAGACTCTTTAACGTGGCAGTCCCCCGGTCCCTAGACTTGGTATTAAACATGATGAGTTGCACCCAGCACGAGGTTACTGTCACCTGGGCAATGGAAACGTATGAAATAATGAAGGCTCCAGAGCCAGCAGACTTTTGGTCTCTTGTCTTGTCTTGCTCGCGCTGCTCTTCCTGATAAAATTCGAGTTGTGTCTCCTTCCAGTCCTCAGTGAGTAGTCTCGTCGATGATTCGGACAAAAACACAATTCTCTCCAAGCTTCTGAACAACTGTCCATGCTTCCTTTATAAATGTTACGCTTAAACACATAAGCAAAGCTCCAATTTTGCGTGACTATGATTTTCTAACGTTAGGGATGATAGTGGTTTGAGAGGGAGACATTAGAAAGTCTAGTTAGGATAATAATATTTGCACTGAGAGAATATAAAGGAAAAAAAAATTTTTACTTTGTATTCTTTTACCCTGTTTTCTCACAGATCAGTTGTAATCAAGCTAAAAGAGCATAATTCAAGTCTGAGAGACTAGCTTCTGGGCCCCTGTCAGAATACGTTAGCCTGAATATGTGTAAGTGACCACAAATACAGTTGCTCCCAAAAGCTGAACAAATACTTAATGTGAAGTATGATTTGTATGTTGCTGCCCGGCTAGACAAGTGCTCATTTTCTCACCTGAATTCGCCTAATTCTAAGGTCGATTAACTAACATGTGACTCTTTCATAAAGATAGGCAATCAAAGAGAAATGTCTAATAGGATATTGCACAGAGGAGTCTAGAATGCCGGAGAGGCGACTGGCCTGCAGATAAAACTCAGAGAATTAGCACGTAAATGACACGTAATGCCAAGATCCAGAATGAAATCTCTCCAGCGTATAAATGTAGAAAACAAAGACAAGATTTACTTATTAATTTCCTTTCCTTAAATGCTGTTAATGTATGAATTTGGGAAGGTACTTAAGACCGATGGCGATAAGGAAAAATACAAAACAAAGAGATCTAACTCTGTAAATGATGTCCATCCATTACTTTCACATGCCATCATCGATTTCTCGTTAGGGTCAGCGTATCACTCCACCAACTTTTCAGTATACCATAAACTTTGGAAAGGTCTGAATTTTAGAAAGGAGTATAGCAGCTACACAATATCCTGGCCTTAGATCAGAAGGGTGATGTGACATAAAATATATAATAAAAAATGCCTTCACTGTACTATTTTCAGCAAACCACCATGTGCGTTAGTCTGACATTTGCAAATCTAGGCTTAGTGATTTCTCCCTCTTAGAGGAGCATTAAGATAGTGAAAAGGCTGGATTGGAGACAGATGTTCAAGTTAACCTTGAAGAAGGGCGATGACTGCAACCTTTGTATCCCCATGTCAAGACATCTCAATCTAACACCAAACATGCAAACGACTCACCTTTTGATTAAATCTCTTAAAGAGCAGAAAAGCAAACGTATGTAAAGGTACACGCCTGGGTCTGGGACATGATAAGTATTCAAGACCTCGCTGTTTTTTGGGTTTTATTGTTGTCGTTGTCGTTTCAAAACAAATGTTCTGGTGAAGTTAACGTCAACGGTGTTGAGATGTCAGAAGATTTTATTATAGACACTACACAAAGATATTTGTGTAATGCTGTGTGAGCAGTAAAGGCTCAGTGGTCTTCCCGGGTGAAGAGTTAGCTATTTAATCTTTCCTTGATTTTTAAATAAATTAAATAACAAGTAGTATACTTAGTACTAAAATAGTCTTTGAGATTGAAAGAACAGAAATCTCATACATTTATACTATTTTTAATGTTTATTGTGTGCATGTCGTTGGTTAATATAAATTAAATAAAAACACACTTTGGGATCAACTCACTAAATATGACCACCATTGCCTCTGTTACACTTGTCTTTGGTTCAAAGAATTTTCAAGAATGTACATACAAATGGGAGATGTTAGATGTGACCTGCTTAGCCACACGTTCATTTAGGACAAATGAGAACCTTACCCCAGAGAATATTGGTAGAACCTGTATGTGGGCCGTAGCAGATAATGATGGTAAGGATATTAGCATCAAGGCTTTTGGTCTCATGTAATTTCAAACTAAGAGGACAATATGAATTAAATAATGAAAAAAAAATGCTATCGGGTGTCACAAAAACTGATTCTGTGTCTATTTTGTTGGAAGTCATTTTTTAAATGACATTTAAATAAGGCCAGATGAATTATGAATGGATACATTTCAGGAAATCAGAACCCTAACTGAAAATAATATAAACTCATTATTAAAACTTAATTATAGCTAAAACCATAATAAGCTTTTGAACAACAAGGGTACAAATCTGTAAGATAGACAAAAACAAACAGCCCTGTGGCCTTGGAACATAATTTCCATTCGATAACAATTTTTAATGCATACCAAACACCTGGAAGTGTGCAAGGAATAAAGTCGCTAATAACTAGATATTAATTGAATGCAAGAATGAGTATATTAAAGAGGAAGTTTTATATGAGTAGTACTTTTGAGAATCCACAGCTTTTATTTTCTGTCTGATCTTTTTTCCAGATATGATTCAAAAGCTTGAGACCAAAAACGTGTGTGCATAGAAAACACTTTTCAGTCCTCACTCATAGCGATGTGAACAAAAGCATTCAATGTCAAAGTCTAAATATTTCTTTTAATTACTGACTTGTAGTTTGAGCCTTTAAAAAAATAAGCAGTCAAGTGTTACAGCTCTTTTAGAATTTGTCTAGCAGGTTTTCTGGTCTTACTGGAAGACTCCTGCCCCCACCCCCCCCAAAAAAAATAAAAAATTAAAAAAATAAAAATAAAAAATTAGTAGTGAAAACAAATCTTTTTTAGATTCCAAAAAATGTCAGAGGACTTTTTCCGCTTTTAGGTGGCAAATTATATAACCCTCATTTTATTCTCTTGTTCCGTGCTGCTTATTTAGAGAACTGAACAGACACAAGGTGATGAAATTAGCCACATGTGGGATCCAATGGACACAGCCTTTTTCTAGCTGAGTATTGTTGAATGAAGTACTCATACCCTAACCACCTCATAGGGTTCCTTGAAGAATAAGAATTGCATCTGACACAGGGTCGATTCTCCAAAACCTGGAGGCCACTACTGGTAATTCAAAGGTAAGCATTTCTGCACAAGCCTCTGTAGAATGGTTGTCAACTCCAGAAATACTTGTCACAAACATTATGAAAACCTTGGATGTATAAGATTATATATACATAGACATGCTCAACTGTACGCTGGGTGATTGAAAGTAATGGGATTCATTCCACCAGAAACCTGTAAAATAGCAAAGCTCAGCCAAACAGAACTTTTTCTAAGGGATATTAATTCACTCTTCAGACAGGCTAAAGGTGGCTAATAGCCTACCAAGAGATAATAGAAAGACAAAGCAGCCACTGGTTACCTAAGAAATGAAATCAGAAGTAAATTACTCATAGAGTGCTTGCGGATGCTTTCTTTTTTACCAGGAAGAATACATTTTGTCAGCATGAGATGACCATGAGTAATATAAAGACCAAACTTTCTAATGCTGTGTAACAAATTACCATACACTAAGTACCTTAAAATAACACACACGCCATTTCTTTTTCTGTGGGTTAGGGGTCCAGCACATGACACGGTAGGAGTGGGTCCTCTGCTCAAGGCCTCAAGGCACCAGATGACTATGCCTTCATCCAGAGGCCCAACTAGAGAAGGATCTACTTCCAAGATCCCTCAGGTTGCTGGAGAAATGATTTCCTTGCGCCTGGAGGGCCCAAATCCCATCGTCTTGTTAGCTCTTGGCCAGGGACCAAGGGCCAGCTCTTGCCCTTAGTTCCGAAAGGCCAATCCATGCACCCTGTCGTGCATCTGACTTCAGGAAGACCCAGTATCTTTTTTCCTTTTTCTTTCAAAATTTTTTGACGTTTATTCATTTTTGAGAGACAGAGAGAGACAGAGCTCAAATGGGGGTGGGGCAGAGAGAGAGGGAGACAGAATCGGAAGCAGGCTCCAGGCTCTGAGCTGTCAGTGCAAGCCTGACATGGGGCTCAAACTCACGAACCAGGAGATCATGACCTGAGCTGAAGTTAGATGCGTAATCGACTGAGCCCCCCAGGCGCCCCGACCCAGTATCTTCTAATTAGGGCAGCAACCTGCATAATCTCCCTTGACTAACGCAAAGTCAACAAAATAGTAACCTAGTGGTGAGCGTGATATCGAGTCACAGTCATAGTTGTGCTCACACTCAAGGGGAAAGAATGTTATGGAGAGTACATGCCACAGGCAGCAATCTTGGGGGCAATCCTGGAATTCTCCCTATCACAGGAAGGGAAGACATAAGGAGAGCCTTCATGGGGTATGGAATGCTAGACATGGAAAAAATTCCCTTTGTTTCTTCATGCATGAATTGAACACCCAGACATACAGGGAAAAGATACCATACCAGAAAGAACATCACATTAGACAAAAAAGAATATGTATACTTTATTGATTAGTGTAAATGGCTATTTAAAGATTATATTATGTCAAGAAATTATCTTCTCTGCCACTTCCAAATGTGGATTGCTATAGTCTGAACGTTTGGGTTTCCTCGACATTCAAAGGTTGAAATTGCAGCCTGCTGAATGTTAGGAATTATGGCCTTTGGCGGGGGTGCCTCAGTAATGAAGGTAGAGCCGTGAGATCTACCACCTGGGCATGCAGCCAGAAGTCTGCGACCTGGGCCCTTCCCTGACCATGGAGGCACCCTGATCTTGGACTTCCAGCCTCCAGAACCGTGATAAATAAATTTGTGTTCTTTACAAGCTACCCCCTGCTCTAGCATCCCAAATGGACTAAGACAGGCATTCTTTCTGAGTGTTTAGTTACCATCATTGAGTAATATGAGTTGATGTAATATTCCCTGTTGACCTCTGTCTTGAAAATACTGCATATCTACCTTCAGATTGATCCCTAATTTTTAAATTGGCTCCATTTAATCACGAGTAATTTTTCATAAGTGGGTTACATCAGAAACTATTCTTTGTATTTCCATTAAAAATTTTGATAACCGCATAATAGAAATTGAAATTAAATCAATGATTGTAAGACTTTCTTCCCAACGGCTGTTTTTGCAAGATCAGTTACAAGCATGTGACAGCACTGTCCCGTGGATGATATTATAGCAACATTAGAGTCATGCACAAATATCTAATACTGAGTGTGCTTTTATAACCTGATCTCTTCATTTCTTTTAAGCACTATGTTAACCTTAATTAAAATGATAAAATGGCCAGATTCTTGTTCTTCTTTAAAGTATTCTCTGCCTCAGAGTGAATAAACCAACCAAACCCCTGGGAGTCAGTCTGAGAAGTTGAGCGGGGTAGGGACTCCCAAATCTGACAGACCTGGGTTCCACTGACCATTCTGGTTTTTTTTAGGTATATGACTCCCCACAAGTTCTCAATGCTTCTCTGCTTCTGTATCCTTATCAATCAGTAAGTGTTGGTAAAATCAGGGATATTAGAAGATTTATGTCACAGTCTTGTTATTCAGATAAAGTTTATAAAACATGTCAAGCATCCATCAAATGCCAACTATCACTCTTGCTATTACTAGCATCAGAAATAAAAATATGTTTTAAAGTAGGTTTGAGATTTTTTTATTTGTTATTTTTTACTTTTTTTTAATATGAAATTTATTGTCAAATTAGTTTCTATACAACACCCAGTGCTCATCCCAACAGGTGCCCTCCTCGATACCCATCACCCACCCTCCCCTCCCTCCCACCCCCCATAAACCCTCAGTTTGTTCTCAGTTTTTAGGAATCTCTTATGTTTTGGCTCCCTCCGTCTCTAACCATTTTTTTTTTCCTTTCCCTCCCCCATGGTCTTCTATTAAGTTTCTCAGGATCCACATAGAAGTGAAAACATATGGAATCTGTCCTTCTCTGTATGACTTTTTTTAAATAAATTGACTTCAAATCCTGTTTTTATTTTTAAAAAAACATTTGCCCCTTTTTGTTATACATTATTTTACCTGATCTGATTACTGCTGTATTTCTGTCTGACATTTACCCTTTGTCTTAATCTGTTTCTACTTGTCAGGAAGTGTGCTAATTATAGTTAAATATGGACAAATGATATATAAACACAAAACAGCATTTGCTGCTTCAGTCAGTTGTCTCGAGGATAAAATTTTTAAATAAAAATTTTCTTGTCTTGACAAGTTGAAATCACAATAATTTCATTTTCTGTTATATCACTTGATATAACTCATTTTCCAAAAGAAGAAAAATCTTCCTGAATAATTTATATGCCCCATTTGCTTTCTAGAAATCAATTGTCAAATTCAAGGTAGGTGCTTACATTTAATTTTAAGTAATAATAATGACACTAAATAAAATAGATTAGGACAAATAAATATATGCTTATATAACCCCACAGTGATTTAGTTCACAAATTAATATTACTGACAAGTCATGTGTAAAGTTAAGAATTATAATATCACACTATTTTGTTTACCTCAGTGTTTCAGAGTTTCACAAGCTTGGAGCTGAATTTTGAGCCTCCAGTGATGCAATTTTTTGTGTTTATTCATTTATCTATACTAACCTTACCCTAGACTTCATCTCAGTTCCCTATTTTTTTCCATTGCAATTTATTTATGTCTTTTTACTTTTCTTATATTTTATTAATATTACTAATGGTCAGTCTAATCCCTTTGGTGAAGAAATTATTTAGATATCACCCTTCAGTTATAAATAGGCAGAAATAATAACTAATACAGTAGGCAGATATGTTCATGAATAAAAACAAAAACAAAGCAAAACTATTTCTGTTTCACAGCACAGATAATAATTTACATTTTAAAATGACTAGAAACAAATATGAAATGAAAAGATGTTTCATTGTATAAATTAGAACTCTTGGATGCTTGAAAATACCGAAACCTAAAATAACTGTCAAAAAGGGTCTGCATTATTAATCTTCAGATGACTGGAACATTTCAGTAGTGGCCCTGATTTCAAACATATTTCAATATCTCAAAAATCCTTGAGGTATGATTGTGTGTGTGTGTGTGTGTGTGTGTGTGTGTGCGTGTGTAAGTGTGCTTGTGTGTTTGGAGGAGAAAGTGAATATTGAAGACCCACATGCAAACAAAAATATCTTTATAGGAAAAAAAGTACTTCTTCTTTGAATGCTATTAAATAATTCAGAAAAATATTCCAGTCAATCTGTTACCAGAGTACTGGTCACTTTAGTGGGGTAGGAGGAATTTGGGTTTGATGATTGATCAGGATGGGCAATGGGTCTGTGCTGTGGTAAAAAGATAAGAGGACATGGAACATAGGATGTGGAAAATGTGATGGCCCACCTGCCGTGTAGATGGCCCACCTGCTGTGTAGAGCAAGTCTGGCACCCAAAGGACACAGAAGTAGTAGAGACGGCTGCCACATGTAGAACAGTGTTTATACACAGAATTTAAGATGTCCTAGAAGATGAGTTGAAGACATATTGAAGAAATAAGTGAGTAAACTATGAGGCTTGAATGAGACGATTAAATGTAAATCAGTGTGTATACACAGGAGATGCAAATACACACTTAAGGCCTTTCAGCATGTTATTTCCTATTGGTTTACTCTTAGTTTATCTTTTTCCAGCTATGGTATCCAAATCTTAACAGATAATTAATTTGTTGGATGTTGTTGGATGAAATCGATGGATGAACACATTAAAGAAAACAATTTTCTATTTGTTTCTATTCTAATTTATTCTTTCTGATGTAAGTTTTTTCTACATTGTGATGTCTATGCTTTTACATTTTGACTGTTTTGCTCCCCCAGAGGAAGATGGCAGAGTAGGAGAAGTCTCCTGTCCAACATTTATGTCCAGAAGTCTCCCTGTCCAACATTTATGACTAGATACTACCCACATCCAAGTCAATAAACCGAAGAACGTTCTGAAAACTAGCAGAACCAACCCCACCACTAATTATAGGGAAGAAGCTGCATCTGAAAGGTGAGGAGGGTCTGAAAAGTGGAGGGAGGCTGCCTGCAGGAAGAAGGGAGCTGTGTGCACAGAAAGGACCTGCACACAAGGAAGCTCACACTGGGAACACCAATCCCCATAACACTTGGCTTTAAAACTAGGAGAGGCTGAATTCTGTGAATTTGTGAAACCAAGAGGCACTTGGAGCCTGGAGTTTTAAGAGCCAGCTGACTCAGCACTGGGTGGGCCTGGAGGGTGAGTGGTAGCAGGGTCTCTGCCCTTAAAGAGATAGCAGCCTGCACACAGAGGCAACATGAAAACAGCTTACACAGACAGGAGAAAAATCTGTTTATACTGATTTCAGAGGATGTTGGGGGACTTCTCTGGAAATGAGGGAGCTGTCAGATACCCCTTTCCTCCCCCAACTGCCAGCATAAACACGGAGCCACCTGTGAGAAGCACCCCTACACAGATGACTTGCTACCTAATGAGCTAGCAAAGGGTTATGTGCCATGTGCATGAATTTTTCCGAGGACTTTCCATGCCAAGCCTTAGCCCTGGGCTCAGGGCAAATTTGTTAAAGCCACATGTGTGCCCCCCACCACCATTTCATGTTGAGACTAGCCACATGTCCCCAGGCTCTGTAGCAAGCCATGCTCCTAGGGGCCCTGGTGCTCCAGACCCAACCATGTCCCCCCTGCCAGGGTCACACACTGTGCCCAGCCTTGCACCCCCAGCCAACCCCAGTGCACAGGAACCAGGCACCGTCACGCTTCAGGGGATCTGGTAGAGGACTAGTGGCCCAGTTAGCAAATTTTGCTAACACTGCTATTCTGCCCCCAATTCCTTGGCAGACATGCCCCCTTACAGCAGGCCTGCCAGAGAGGAAGCACAGGCCACAACAGACAGAATCAGTGCAGATGAAAAGAAAAGTGACTCAGACACAACAGCAGGGCATCAGCAACACACACAGGATGCTCTCCTGAAGTGCTAGGCTCTGGTGAACAGGGATCACTGCACTCCAGGGCACCCAGGACCTCTTCTTCATAAACTCACCAGAACTTTCAAAAGCAGAAGATATAGCTGACTTTCTTAACACAGAAAAACAGACAACAGAGGCAGACAAAATGAGAAGACGGAGAAATTTATCCCAAATGAAAGAATAGGGCAAAGCTATGGCCAGAGATCTAAGCAAAACAGATAAAAGGAACATTCCAGGTAGAGAATTAAATGCAATGATCATCAGGATACTCACTGGACATGAGAAAACATGAGTGAGACCTGGAATAACATAGCAGAGATAAAGGGCTCAACTAGTAAAGTGAGAAACACACTTGACAGAATGAACAGCAGGAGGGAAGAATCAGAGGAATGAATTAGTGAGGTGGAAGACAGAGGAATGGAAAGTAATCAAGCTGAAGGAAAGAAAGAAAGAAAAATTTGCAAAACAAGAATAGACTGAGGGAACTCAGTGATGCCATCAAAGGTAACAACGTTTGTGCTATAGGAGTCCCGAAGAAGAGAGAGAAACAGGGAAAGAAAATTTATTTGAAGAAGTAACAGCTGAAAACTTTCCTAATCAGGGGAATGAGACAGATACCCAGATCCAGGAGGCACAAAGAACTCAAATCTAAATTAAAAAAAGAAAAAAAAAAGTATAGCACACTAAGACATATTGTAATTAAGTTGGCAAAATAGAGTGATAAAGAAAAAAAAATTAAGCAGCAAAAAAAAGTCCATAATTTTATAAGTTTTTTATATAGTTCAGATACTAACCTTTATCAGATTTGTCGTTTGCAAATACCTTCTCCCATTTCAAAGGTTGCCTTTGTTACACTGATTGTATCCTTCACTGTGCAGAAGCTTTTTGATTTTGATGTGGTCCCAATAGTTTATCTTAATGAATCATTATCACAATACTTATCACGTTGTAATGTAATGAATTTCCAACTTGTATGTGTCCTCACTGGGCTTCAAAGCATTTAAAGGAAGGGGCCATGTTCTTATTAATTTTGGATCCCTGATCTTAACAAATTCTGTGCTGCTGGAGAGCATGCACCTGGATGTAGTGTTGCTCATGTGCTCTAAACTCTCAGGTCCCCTAGTTGAGTCTCTGTGCTCGTCATTGTCATCTGATCTCAGCCTTGGAGCTTGTAAGGATCTGTAGGGTATAACTTCTTAAGTAAAGTAGGTAAATATTTGAATTAAAACTCGCAATATGGGGGGGGGGGCCTGGGTGGCTCAGTCGGTTGAGCATCTGACTTCGGCTCAGGTCATGATCTCACATTTTGTGGGTTCGAGCCCCACATCAGGCTCTGTGCTGACAGCTTGCTCAGAGCCTACAGTTGGCTTCAGATTCTGTCTCCTTCTCTCTCTCTGCCCCTCCCCCACTCACGCTCTGTCTCTGTCTCTCAAAAATAAATAAATGTTAAAAAATTTTAAAAACTCGCATTATGGAAAGAAAAACCATCAAAACTTCAAAAAAACGTTACTGTATATCATGAACAATTTACTTGTTTACTTAAGCCTCATCCTCAAATAATCAATTAATTTGTATTGTAGCATTCCTTAAATTGATTCTTTTTGGAATCTGAGGTAAATAGTAGGCACTGAATACATGATATTAGATCAATTTTACGGATTGAATAAATACTAACCGATTAGGAAAATCTTAGCAAATCTAGAATAAAAATGTTCTGATACTGAAAGCCTGCAAATAAATGACCACAATCTATGCTTAACTGTTTAAAAACTTCTGATGTTTTCTTTGCCATAAACAATTATGCCCACATGGATCTTATTACCAACATAACAATAGATACATTATCTACATCTCCCTTTAAGGAGATATAGAGGTTTTAAACCTGTTTCACAAATGACAGTCCTTGACATCAAAATAAAAGCCATTTGTGTGGAAGCTTGCGTTATTAGCAAGGCTGTGCTGAAGAGGAAGCAGGTACAAAGAGCAGAGCCTTCAAATCACCATTCCTGTTTTCAATAAAGGCAATCGTGCTATTTTACTGAAAGGAGAAACTGCATGAGAATCTCAATGGTTATCATGTGACGTAGAAATGAAAATGTAGGGAGCTCACAGGTAGAAAGGGATTCAGTAGTCAGGGGTGTTTGAAGAAAGGCTGTAGAACTGGGAATATTTTTTTTTTTTTGCATTTCCAGTTTTAAATAATTTTCGACCTACAGTAATGTTGGGAAACAGTACAGAACAACCCTGTTAGCTTTCACACAAATAAGCCAAGAACCCAACATTGATACGACACTGTCATCTAAAGTCCGGACTTAATTTTGGTTTCGCCTTTCCTTCTACCAATGTGCTCTTCTGTTCAGGGTCCCACATCGCCTGTAGTTTTCCTGTCCCCTAGTGTCTCCCACTCTGGGACCCTGGGCTGTATTAACTTTCTATTGCTGCTGTTAGAAACTACAACAAACTTAACACCTTCAAACAACACAGACTTGTTTTACCCTCGTGCAGATTCGTTGTCTCCACTGATTCTTCTATGGTAGGTTTCACGTGGCAGAAATCAAGGTATGAGTGTGGCTCAGCTCTCACTGAGAAGTTCCAGGAAGAATGCACCTCTGAGTTCATTCACGTTGTCAAAATCCAGCTCCTTGTGGATTGTAGGACGAAGGCCCCTGTTTGCTGTCTTTCTGCCTGGGGCCATTCTCAGTTCCAAGAGGACCCTTTCTGGTCCTTGCACACAGCCCTGCAGCTCAGGGACCTCAACAGTACATCAAGTCCTCGCACAAGACGTTTCTGACGTCCCCTCCTGTGGTTACATATCTCTAACACTGGACAGACTTCTGTTTTTTGAAGGATTCACACAGTTAGACTGGGCCCACCCATATAATTGAGGGCCGTCTCACCTTCTTCAGGTGGGCCACCTCACAATTTTATACCTGCAAAGTTCCTTTCTCCACACAACTTAACATCTTCATAGGCTCCAGGGATTACTGGTCACTGGGTGAGTGAGAGTGGGGAGGAGTCTGTCCACTGCACTTTGATGCTTTTGACCCTTTTGAATAGTACCAGTCAATTATTGTGCAGAATATTCCTCAACTCGGGTTCATCTGATATTTCCTCTTGATTAAATTGAAGTCCAGCATTATCGAGAAGAATACCACAAAAAAAGATGTGATATGTTATCAGCACATCTATCAGGGGTACTTGCTATCCATAATTCACATTATGGGTAATTCATATTACCCATGGTTACTTACATAAGGTGGTGTTTGCTAATGTGAATTTCTCAGATAGAAAATAACTATTTTCCCTTTGTAGTTAATAGATTTTGTGGGGAAAATACTCTGAAAGTCTGTAAATATCTTGTTTCTCTGAAAGATGATGATCTTTATTTCCCTCATACTTTCCGTATTTATTAATTAGAATTCTTTCAAAAAGAAGAAATGTCCCTCCTCCCTCCCTGCCTCCCTCCCTCCCTCCCTCTCTCCTTCCTTCCTTCCTTCCCTCCCGCCTTCCTTTCATCACATCTTTAATTCAACATAGACTGACATTCATTTGGGCTTTGGGATACAATCTAATACTACTGTTATTTTGTTGTTGTTGTTTATCAAATTATTCCACATCCGGAGTCCTTGGCAAAGCCTCCATAATTTTGTGAACACTGCCCTATTTTCTGACACCATAAAATGTCCCAGGCCTTTTGACCTTCCATGGCCCAGCCCTGGATGCGATCTTCTACAAGGAGTCCTGGGTCCATTTATTGGAAATGGCTTTTGAAACAGAAGCTGTGGGTGCAGGTGCTAGATATACATGCATACCTCATTTTATTGTGTTTTGCTTTGTTGCACTTCACAGATACTGTGTTTTTTACTAGTTGAAGGTTTGTGGCCACTCTGTGTGGAGCAAAGTCTGTTGCCGCCTTTTCCAACATGATTTGCCCACCCCACGGCTCTGTGTCAGACTTTGGTGATTTTCACAATATTTCAAACATTTTCATTGTTTTTACATTTGTGATCGTGATCTGTGATTGGGGATGATGGTTCCCTGTAAGATCAGATGATGGTTAACCTTTTTTAGCCATAAAATATTGTTAAATTCCAGTTTACACATTGTTTTTGGACATAATGCCATTGCACATTCAACAGACTACAGCGCATTGCAAAACATAACTTTTCTATGCACCGGGGAAACTAAAAAACCATTTGACTCATTTTACTGCAATATTCACTTTATCATAGCGGTCTGGAGCTGAACATACAATATTTCCAAGGTACGCAAGTCCCAACATTTTAGAGGCAATTTGCCTATCCTCTCTTCTTGTGCCATCTGTTTTATTATAGTTTCAGCCCCTTCTCTGTGTGCCCTTTGCCACTAGCATTCAAGCATAATTAAGTCTGTCACAACTTTAACAACAAAAATAATTCTTCCTTTAAGACTGTAACACATACTAGCTACTCCTGTGATTTTTGTCTTCCAGTCTCACTGCCAAGCTCTTAGAAAGCACGTCTAAACCAATGGTTCTTAATTTAATTTTATTTTTAAAAATTTTTTTTTTGTCTCAGGACTCCTTTACACACATTAGAGTCATCAAGAACACTCCCTTCCCATTTTTCTTCTTTACCTGACTTACAGCTATTTTTACTGTGCTAGAAAATAGAAAACCTTTTAAAAATGAAAATAATCGTTTAAGAATGATAAATCATCTTCGTGTTAACATGGATAACATACTTTTTAAAACAAAACATAGATAATCTTCCAAAAATTCAGTGGGTAAGGCGTTGTTTTTCATTTTTTGCAACCCTCTTTAATGTCAGGCTTAAGAGTGATGAATTAGATTCTGATAAATGCCTTCTGCATTCAGTCTTTTCCAGTATGTTCATTTTGTTAAAGTAGTTGATGAAAATATGGCCTTACACTGATATGCACTTGAGGAAAGGAAGAGTATTTTGGTAACTACTTTAGACAATTGTGGATATTTTCATTGATACTAAAAACGGGACTCGGGGTAGTTTCTTAAAGTTTAGTGATGATGCAAACTTGGTTCATAGCAAAGGACATTTTACACTGTCGCATTTCAATGCTATACGTCTCAGATCATAAATGGGTCTCTTACCAATGCGTGATTTTGAAATATATATGTCATTCGTAAAATACTGGTCTCCTAAGCTATGCATATTTTCCAAATATTGAGGTATTTTATTAAATTGCCTTAGAAATTTCTAGAAATCAAAAGAATACTCAATCGTATATTCTACTAGAACAATGACATCAACATGCTCCACGTCGCCTTGGAAAACTGCTGTGCCCCTGGTGGGACAGGAAGTGTGAAGAAGGTAAATCGCAACTTTTCATTACTGTGAACAATGAGTCCATGGACAGGGTTGCAGGGGTACTGCAGACTGCATGTAAAAAGCACTGGGATACGCAGCTGGCACCTTCGATTTCTTAGGACAAACTTCCGCCCTTATTTATTTATTTATTTATTTATGTGTGGTTTTTGTTTATGTTTATAGTTGGCACACGATGTCGAATTAGTTTCAGGTGTACAACATAGTGATCTGATAACCCTATATGTTATGCGTGTTCCTACCACCTGTCACCCTGCAACACTATGACAATGCCATTGATTGTATTCTTTATTCTTTGCATTTGACTCCCATGACTTATTCAGTCCAAGCTGTGGCTTCTTCTTTTGTGTGTGTGTGGCCTCAAAAGGAGGTGTTTTTCAAAAATTCTCTCTGCAGCCTTCTCCTCCCAGAGTCGGGGTGGCCTCTGGTATTGCTACAACAACAAACATCACCCACATGTGGATGGTTCCAATCTGATCCCCTTCCTGAGCCCCAGAATCACATATTCAGCAAGACACTATGCATCTGTACTCACACGCTTCTTAACAACACTGTTCAGCATTTTTTACCTGAATTCATTATTTTCTCCTTGGCATAATTCTCAAAATTTATCTAGAGTCTTGATCAAAATCAAGAAGACATGGACAATTTTTTATCAATCCTTTTTCTCTTTTAAAGTCAGAATAGTATTTTCTTAGATTCCAATATGTGTTATACCTTTCGTTTTCTACAGTCCCTCAAAAAACACGGGTTGGTTTAAATGAAATTATTTTTAAGTTCTTCAGCACTTTCACATGCTACTTTTCCAAGTGTTCAGTTAAAATAAAATCTTCATTTAAAGATATAGATATATATCTATATAAAGATATATATCTATATAGAGATATAGATATATATGTTTATATATAAACATAGGAGATATATACATATATGTCTTTTTAAACATAAAATTAATATGCTATAAGATATATTTATTTTAAATATACAATTTAATGGTTTTGTATGTCTGTGGAGTTGTGCAACCATCACCAGAAATTAAGTGTAGAATATTTTAATTAAAATAAAATTCATCCCCCCCGACACTAACCCTTGGAAACCACTACCTGTATAGTTTGCCTTTTTTCAAACAGCGTATCATTGGATTCATACCATATGCAGTCTTCTCAGATTGGCTTCTTTCACTTAGTAATAGACATTTACGTTTCCTCAGTGTATTTCTTGTCTTCATAGTTCATTTATTTTTAGCACTGAGTAAGGCCCCATTGTCCGGAGGTACCATCGTTATGTATCTATTCACCTACTGAAAGACATCTTGGTTGCTTCCACGTTTTGGCAGTTATGAATAAAACTGTTAATAAGCATTCGTATGCAGGTTTTGTGTGGACATAAGTTTTCAGCTCCTTTACGCCATTACCACAGAATGCAATTGCTAGATCACGTGGTAAGAATATATTTAGTTTTGTAAGAAACCACTAAACTGTCTTCCACAGTGGCTGTACCATTTTGCTTTCCCTACAGTAATGAATGAGAGAGTTTCTCTTGCTGCATATATTTTCCAGGATCTGATGGTGTCAGTTTCTGGGTTTTGGCCACTTCAGTAGGTAAATAGTAGTATCTCATTGTTTTAAATTGCATTTCCCTGATGACATATGATGAACATCTTTTCATATGATCATTTGCCATTTGTGTATCTTCTCTGGTGAGGTGCCTCTTAAGGTCTTTGGCCATTTAATTTTTTTTTTAATTTATTTTTGAGAGACAGAGAGACAGCATGAGTGGGGAAGGAGCAGAGAGAGAGAGAGGGAGACACAGAATCCGAAGCAGGCTCCAGGCTCTGAGCTGTCAGCACAGAGCCCAGTGCGGGGCTTGAACTCAGACTCCAAGATCATGACATGAGCTGAAGTCTGATGCTTAACCAACAGAGCCACCCAGGCAGCACCCCTCTTTTTCAAAAAAAAAATGTTTATTTATTTGTGAGAGGGAGAGTGAGAGACAAAGAGAGATTTTTCTTTAATTTTTTTTTAGTGTTTATTTTTGAGAGAGAGACATAGAGGTCTTTGGCCAATTTTTAATTGGGTTATTTGTTTACTTACTGTTAATTTTAAGAGTTCTTTGTATATTTGTACAACAGTAGTTAT
Organism: Panthera uncia; assembly: GCF_023721935.1. Taxonomy (NCBI): domain Eukaryota; kingdom Metazoa; phylum Chordata; class Mammalia; order Carnivora; family Felidae; genus Panthera; species Panthera uncia. Next base: position 79,921,549 of record NC_064812.1, read on the forward strand.
CAGATATGTCTTTTGCCAATATTTTCTGTCAGTGGCTTGCCTTTTCATTCTCTTGGAGGTGCCTTTTGTAGGGTAGAAACTTTCAATTTTAATAAAGTTTATTTTTTCAAGTATCTTTTCATAGTCCATGTTTCAGTGTTGCATTTTTATTTTTTAAATTTTATTTATTTTGTTTTATTTTATTTTATTTTATTTTATTTTACTTTATTTTATTTTATTCTATTGCTTGTAGATGTTCAGTTGCAACACCATTTGTTGACAAGACTATTTTTGACCCATTGTTTCTTTGTCTTTGCTTCTCTGTTGCAGGCCAGTTGATTGTATTTCTGTGATCTGTGTCTGGGCTCTCAATTCTATTGCTCTGGTGTATCTGTCTATTCTTTTACTAACACCACACTGTCTTGCTTCCTATGGCTTCAGAGTAAGTCTGGAGGTTGATAGTGTCAGCCCCCCCCCCCACCTTTGTTTTTCCCCTTCAATAAATACTGTGTTGGCGACTCTGGGTTCTCTGTGGTTTCGATTTATATTCCTGTAATAGTTATTGATGTTGAGCATCTTTTCATTTCTTATCATACATTATTTACATTTTGTAAGTAAATATTATTCATTTCACTGTCCATTTTTTTTAAGTTTATTTATTTTTGAGAGAGAAAGAGAGAGACAGAGCGTGAGTAGGGGAGGGGCAGAGAGAGAGGGAGAATCCGAAGCAGGCTCCAGGCTCTGAGCTGTCAGCACAGAGCCCAATGCAGAACTTGAACCCACAAACCTCCAGATCATGACCTGAGCCCAAGTCGGATGCTTAACCAACTGAACCACCAAGGCGCCTGGTTTGATAAACTACTTTCTAAATAGAGTAAGGAATGTTAGTCCCTGCTATTCTTTTTTTTTTTTAACATTTATTCATTTTTTGAGAGACAGAGAGAGAGAGAGACAGAGTGTGAGCAGGGGAAGGGCAGAGAGAGAGGGAGTCACAGAATCTGAAACAGGCTCCAGGCTACAAGCTGTCAGCACAGAGCCCAACGCAGGGCTCGAACTCACAAATCCAAGATCATGAGCTGAGCTGAAGTTGGATGCTTAACCGACTGAGCCACCCAGGCACCCCTCCACTGTCCATTTTTAAATTGGATTGCTAACGTAAAAAGATTTAAGTGGTAAGAGTTCTTTGTATATTCTCTATTTTTCTTCCGAATCCAGTATATAATTTTAAAACATTTATCCCATTCTGTGGATCATGTTTTCATTTTCTTGATGGTGTCATGTTTAGTATGACATTACATTTTGATGTAATATAATTCATGTACATTTTCTTAATTTGCAAATGTTTTGAGTGTCACGTTTAAAAAACTATTAATTAATCAAAGGTCATGATGATTTATACCTATGTTTGCTTCTAAGAGTTTTATAGCTCTTACACTTAGGTTTAATGATCTTTTAAAAGTTATTTTTTGTATATGTGAGCTAGGGATCCAGCTTCATTCTTTTACATGTGGATATCCAGTTATTTCGACAATATTTATTGAAATGATTGTTCTTTCCATATTGAATTGTCTTAGCACCCTTGTTGAAAACCAGTTAAGAACAAATTTGAGATTATTTCAGTATTCTCTCCCACCTTCTGCTGTTTTGATTGTTACAGATGTGTATTAACTTTTGAAATTGGGAAACGAGAATTTCCAAACTTTATTTTTCAAGGTTGCTTTTTGTATTCTGAGTTCTTTCCAAATGGATTTCCAAATGGATAGATCCAAATGGATTAGTTTATCAGTTCCTTTGGGGGAAAAAAAAGCAGCTGTGATTTTTATAGTAATTGTGTTAAAACTGTAGGGCAGTTTGGGGCACCAGGGTGGCTCAGTCAGTTAAGCGTCCGACTTTGGCTCAGGTCATGATCTCACGGTTTGAGAGTTCAAGCCCTGGGTGGGCTTTGTGCTGACAGCTCAGAGCCTGAACCTGTTTTGGATTCTGTGTCTCCTTCTCTCTTCCCCTCCCCTGCTTGCATTCTGCCTCTCTTTCTCAAAAGTAAATTAACATTAAAAAAAATTTTTTAAACTGTAGAGCAGTTTGAAAGGGTACCTTAATAATACTAACTTTTCTAATTCATAAACATAAAATGTCTTTTCACTTATTTAAATCTTCTTTAACATATTTAAATAACTTGTTGTAGTTGTCAGTACAAAACTTTTATCCTCCTCTTGTTACATTTCTTGAGCATTTTATGCAGTCTGATGTTATTGTAAATGGAGTGTTTCCTTAATTTCATTTTTAGGTAATCCATTGCCAGTCTATAGAAATATAATTGACTTTCATATATTGATCTTATGTTCTAATACCTTACCAAGCTTGTCCATTTGTTCTAATAGATTGTGCCTGTGTATGTATTCCTCAGAATTTTAATTTTTTAAATGTTTACTTACTTTGGAGAGAGACAGAGAAAGCAAGCAAGGGAGGGGCAGAGAGAGAGGGGGACACAGAATCTGAACCAAGCTCCAGGCTCCAAGCTGTCAGCACAGAGCCTGACGTGAGGCTGGAGCTCACAAACCGCAAGATCATGACCTGAACTGAAGTTGGACACTTCACCCAGTGAGCCACCCAGGTGCCCCAGAATTTTAACGTCCCAAATGACGTTATCTGCAAATAGAAATACTTATGCTTCTTTCTTTCAAATCTGGGGAACTTTTATTTCAGCCTGATTGCTGTGGTTAAAACCTCCATTACATTGCCGAATAGAAATGATGAGAGTAGACATACTTATCTTGTTCCTGGTTTTAGAGAGGAAGCATTAACTCTTTCACTATTAATTGTGATATTAGCTATGTGTTTACCATATATGCCTTTTATTGGATTTAGCCTTAATTGCCAATTTGCTGATGTTTTATAATGAAGGGTGTTGAATGTTATCAAATGAGTTGCCTGTGTCTACCTACATGATTATCTCTCTCTCTTTCTGTTCTATTATGATGGTGTATTATAAATATTTGTGTACAATAAATAACTTTTCCACTTTGCATTTCATTGTAGGATATCTTTGAAGGGTGGAATGTTTGGAGAGTGATAAGTTACCAGATGTTTTGAATAATTTACAGGTGATGATGGAACTACACTTGAGCCATAAGATAATTGTGAGGCATTTCAGATAATTAAAGCTAATCATTTTTGTCAACCGAAGATAGTTGTCACGTTTCATAGACCTTTTGGGAGACTCACATGAACACGTGAATTTTTTCTTAATCATGTTTTTGCTTCTGAATTAGAAAACAAGGTTGCTGAGGACATAAACTTCAATGACTAAAAGCCACTCTCTTCCTGTGTTTATACTAGCCCAACTATAGGGTCTAGAAGGAATAACAAGGTTTCACTTTGATGTTTACAACACAAAATGCACACAATCAGTACTTGGCAGATCTGACTTATCAACCTCACAGTTGCAACATTTTTAAATTTGTTTTTCTTAGAAATTTGAAACTTATACTTGTAATATGTTCCCTAATTCTGGGTTGAACAATCTTAGCATTGCTTTAAAAGCAACTCCTTGCCTGTAATGAAAGTATCAACCTGATTAGATGAAAAGTAACATAGAACTTTCCTTTTTTTAATTTTTTTTAACATTTATTTAGTTTTGAGAGGCAGAGAGAGACAGCTCATGAGCAGAGGAGGGGCAGAGAAAGAGGGAGACACAGAATCTGAAGAAGGCTCCAGGCTCTGAGCTGTCAGCACAGAACCCTATGTGGGGCTCAAACCCACCAACCATGAGATCATGACCTGAGCCAAAGTCGATCACCCGGGTGCCCCAGTAACATGGAACTTTCAAAGAAATAGAATGAAATAAAAATACCTTAATTTTATATTTATATATTTGAACATATAAAATATTATTCTGAGTCTGTTATTTTTGAAATATGAGTTACTCCTTATTAGTACTTACTTGAATAATTTATCAAATAAAAGCTGCCTTCCCTTCATACATACTTTAAGCTATGTACCTCTAATTGTAAGAATAATCTAACTGTCAAGAACTTTTTATTGTGTGCATTCTTGAAATTGAATTACATCTTTTGTATTCTCTTGTCAGCATATAGAGGCAGGTGGAACTCTCATTTCTCATGCCTAAAGTCACTTTACTATGATTTCTGTCTCTGTAAGCATAACATATAAAAATGCTTACTTGGGAAAAAGAAAGCATGTGTTTTATCTTCAGGAGAAAATATGAATTATAAATCAAAAACTCAAACCTTTGAAATGTTGGGATAGGAATATATAAAAACTAAATGACTAATATAGATAATTAACTAAAATATTTGAAAAAAAAAGAAACACAAGTATTCATAGAGTGTAAAACTATGATGTTTCCATTTTCAAGTAACGGATACATTTACTTGAAGCCCTTGCTTCTAAGAATTGACTTCTGCAGAGACTTAGTAACAAATGTTTGAAGCCGTGATGGCCTCACTAACCCTATCTTTTTTGGATAAGTGATGTATATTTTATGTAAATTGTATATAAATGATCACAATAGTCTTCTCTTTATTCTTTAGGGTATATGTTCCGAGACCCACAATTGTTGCCTAAAACCACAGATGGTACCGAACCTTATATATACTGTCTTTTTTCTATATAAAAAGTTTAATGTATAAATTAAGTACGGTAAGATATTAACAATAATAACTGGTAAAAACGTAGAATCATTACAATAATGTATTGTAATAAGTTACGTGAGTGTGGTGTCTCTTTCTCAAAATATCTTATGCTGTACTCGCCCTTCTTTCTCTAGTGATGATGTGAGATAATAAAATGCCTACATGATAATACGAAGTTGGGTGAATGGTGTAAGCATGGGATATAACAGGCTACTACTGACCTTCTGAAGATATGTCGTGGTTGACTGTGGATAACTGTGGATAAGCTGTGGTTGACTGTGGATAACAGACCGCGGAAAGTGAAACTTCAGTTAGGGAGGAAGCTACTGTATTTCCAGTTAAGGTTGGTCTGCTGCTGGTTCAAAGTACAGCTTTGCGGGAGAAATGCTAATTATAGCTCACATTTTTAAATTCCTGGTTATTCGTTTGCTTTTCAGCCAACAGCTTTCCTTTTTGAAATGTTTTGAGAGATATTTTCTTTCCTGAGTCTTTCAGAAATATTTAGGAATGTATACTTAATTGCATAAGTGTAATACTCCTTTTTGTCTTTTTGAGCCATTAGAATTGGCTTTTGATTACTCAACTCTCTGGATATTCCGTTCATCTCTCTCTCTCTCTCTCTCTCTCTAACCCCCACCTCTTTTTTTTTAATGGTTTGAGCTATATGCTTGTACAAAGTACTATAAAGGCTTCCCATTTTAACAACAACGACAACAAAAATTGAAGTCTCCAGGCTCCTGTACCTTCCTTCTCTTAAGAAAACTGCTCATCTACTACATTAACACCGCTGCTCCCTGGATGCATTTGCAACAATAACACGAATTTTGAACTTCACATGAGTGAAGTTAATCCACATTGGATAGCTGAGGTTGGAGATGTAAAGGTTTCAGAAGACCATACGATCTTTCCAGCAACATGATAGATCTTAACATACGATAGATCTCAAAAAAATGATCTTTCCAGCAACATGATAGATGCAGTCACAGAAGAAATAAAACAAATGGCTTTGTGGATCCAAGATTGAAAGTTTTCAAGTTGGATATTGAAGAAAAGAAAGAAGTGTAGGATGTAAGAGTTTGTGAACTCACCGCACCACAGTGTGATAGAGACTGACTCAATATTCACCACACTGATCTTTGCTTCCTGGTCACACGGATGGATGACAATCCCCAGCCTCCCTTTCAGATGGCTGGGCCCATGTGAATGAAACCTAGATGATGATTATGAGTTAAGGATGTGGGCCAATTCTTCTGCAACTTTCCATAATAGTTTCGCCCATACATCATATTCCATCTTCTTTCCCATCACCTAATTGAACAAGGGTAATGTGAAAGTGGATCCTCTAGCTTTTTCTTTTTCCTCCTATATTCTAGAATAGGTTTGGGAGAATTTGACAACGTGGACACAAACAAAAGGAAAGACAAAAAAATCAGGCACCCCCAAACCATTAACTCTCCTTAACCAAAGAACTAGAAAAGGAGCAGCCTCGCAACAGAAAACTTTTAGACCATAAATAGACAGTCTAGATTTCTACTTTGGCCTGGCTGTACCAAGGCACTCCAACCCTCCTGACAAGGTGATATTACAGAAAGCTGAGCAAAGGGCAGTGCTTTTCTCCTCACTGGGTAACAATGAGCACAGTCACATCTCCACCTGGATGTCTGTGGATGCCATGGATGGAGCAGTAGTGAGACACTCCCCTTCCTCTCAGTAGGTTGGTACCAAAGGAGGAATCTTGGGAGGCAGAGCTCCCAACCACAGTCTCTTCACTCCCTGAGTGCCATTAGGGGATGGGTATGGAAACTTGCTTTCTATTCCTACATAGTAATAACAAGGAATTGACCTCCATTTCTCTGCCAGAATGGTGTCAGCAGAATCCAGCTACAACAGAATATTTAAATAACCTCCAAATCCTCATGACATAATACCCAAAATATTCAGGGCCAATAGAAAATCAGTTATCAAAATGTATCATACCACACACCACAAAAATCTCGACTTGAATGAGGAAGAACAATTAATAGCCATCAGCACTGAGAAGACAGAGATGCTGAAATTACCTGACAAAAATTTTAAAGCCATCATAGAAATAAATACTTCTTAAAAAATTTAAAAACATGTTTGAAACAAATGGGGAAAATGCAAGTCTCACTGACTAACTATAAAGTCTTAGTAAAAAGATAGAAGATATAAAAAAAAGTCAAAATTTTAGAACTGAATAATAAAAGTTTAGATTGGGGAAAAATAGAAATTTGATGGATGGGCTCACAAGAATGGAAAAGAAAGAGGAAAAAAATAAGTGACGGTGTAGACAGAACAATATAAACTACTCAATCTGAACAACAAATGTAAATAGATTGAAGAAAAATACAACCCTAGGGATATATGAGACTTTAATAAAAGATATAACATTTCTGTCATTAAGTTTCCCAGAAGAGAGAAGAAAGATAGTAGGGACGAAAACTTATTAAAAAAAAAAATTAATGGCTGAACCTTCTCAAATTGGGCCATTTTTTTTTTCCTTTACAAAACGACAGAGTCAAGAATCTGAGTGAATCCCAAAGAGTGTAATTCCAAGAAATCCACATCAAGGCACATCAAGACACATCAAGTCAAACTAAAAACAAAAAACAAAGAAAAATCTTTAAATCAGTGGGAGAAACAACACGTTTCTTACAGGGGAAATGAATTCTAAGGACACCATGTAAGAAAGCATAAAGACACAAAAGACACAACATTTTTCAAAGGATTAAAGAAAAGAACTTGCAGCCCCACATCTTATATCCAGCAAAAATAATCCTTGGGAATAAAGGGAAAATCAAAACATCGTCCTATGAAGAAAAACTAACAGTGCTTGTCACCCATAGACTTACCCACTTAAACACACATTCTCTTTCTTCTTCTGTACAGTTATTAATTGTGACATTGGCTGTAATAGGAAAATGTTGGAAAAACCTAAATATTTGTAGAACTGAATGGTTAAATAAATTATAATTCATCCGCACGGTAAAATTTCACAAGTGTCAAAAAACTATGGGTAGGTCAAAAACTGGTAGAGGTGACTTCAAGATATAATTGCTAAGCATAAGTATAAAAAACATTGGGGAATTCTAATATATTAAAAGCATCATATTCTTAAAGCACATAAGTCTTGCATTTATTGCATTAGCTGTGAGTTTGGGGAACTTACTCCACGTCATTTTCCTTGGCTTAGATCACCTGCCTCTGTCGCTCAATGACATTTAATCCTATGGTTTATAACTTTCCCCCCGCCCCCTTCATTGGAACTATCATAAAATTCCTTTTATTTTCTTTTTATAGAAAAATACACAACTAAATCTTTTGGACCTATCATGAAAAACACATGTAGAGCCCCCAAAGGAATTCAGAGGACTCAAAGATGTCAGACCACTGAAATTTCTAAATTATCTGCCTAAATCAGTGATCCAAATCCTCACATGAAGTCACTTTCTACAGACAATAATTTTATTGTGGCATTATCTCTGTCTCACCGCTTTAATGTATGGTAGCTTGTGGTGGGCATAGTAATGGCCCAAAGATGGTCACCCGCTAATTCCTCAAAGCCATGGATAGTTGGTACCTTGTATGGCAAAAAGAACTTTATAAATGTGATTAAATTAAGGACATTTACATGGGACAATTCACTATTCTGGATTATTAGGTAGGCCCAGTGAAATCATAAGGGTTCTGATAACTGGAAGAAGGAGGAAAAAGAGCCAGAGGAGGAGATATGACTATGGATGCCTCCAAAACCTGCGAAATGTAAGGACCAGATTTTCCTCTAGAACATACGGGAAGAATGGAATTCTGCTGACGTCTTCACTTCAGTCCTAGAAGACCCATTTCAGAAATCCATCGTCCAGAACTGTAAAAGCAATAAATTAATGTTGCTTTAAGCACTGAAATTTGTGGTAATTTGTTACAGAAGGAATAGGGAACCAATACAAAGCATGAGGAAGAAACTCCACTTAGTGATGGAATCCTTTGCTTGCCTCTCATTGTGTCTAGTGTCATCTCTCTCGCTCACATTGATGCAGCCACTCCAGTACTTTCAGTTGCTGGAATATTCCATTTTCTCCTTTGTGCATATAATTTCTTCATACTGTTGAACCTACCAGGAATGTCTACCTCCTCCAACTCTTCACCTCACCAATTTACTCTTGAATTCTCCATTCAGACACCATCTGTATCATTTAAGAAACTCATTCTCGTCGCTTCTCTCCCTATCTACTTTTGTTCTGCCCAGTTTCATCTCAGCACTTGTAAAACTGTAATGTCAAAGTCTATTAATTTTTACCTCATAATTCAAGTTCAAAAATCCCTTGAAAGAAGAGCTAAGTGATATTTAGTTATTTATTAATTTAAGTGATATTTAATAATTTTATCCTCAGCATGTACAACAATATCTGTACCATGGTAGATACTTATGTTGCGAAGGAATAGATAAGTATGTAATAAAATGCATGATAAACGGATACTAAGGAATAATGCTTAATAATTATTTGGGGGCAGAATTATAAACAAAACTAAAATGCATTGGTAAATAAAATGCCATTGATTTCTTCATAATAAACTTACTAACTTTAGATTCTACATCATTTTTATCTTGCACTGTCTCATCAATGAATAGTTGAGTTAAAAAATAAACTTGTATGGGGCGCCTGGGTGGCTCAGTTGGTTGAGCATCCGACTTCGGCTCAGGTCACGATCTCGCGGTATGTGAGTTCGAGCCCCGCGTCGGGCTCTGTGCTGACTGCTCAGAGCCTGGAGCCTGTTTCAGATTCTGTGTCTCCCTCTCTCTCTGACCCTCCCCCGTTCATGCTCTGTCTCTCTCTATCTCAGAAATGAATAAATGTTAAAAAAAAATAAAAATAAAAAAAAATAAACTTGTATGAATATGTCAGACTATATTTTACTCATTTAATACATTCTTGTTTTAAAAGCAGATGTCGTCACTCAGCAGGAACACAATCTTTGTTAACAATTGCAAACTTGCCTTACTGCTTGAAGAGTTATAGATTAGGTATTCATTTATCCATACAAAAGAAAAAGGAATGTATGGCATTCTAATTTCATAAGCGTTTATTTATTAACATTGACAGCTTTCTAATTATGTGCTAGCCTGTGTTCAGTCTGGGCAAGGGGAACACAATGATGAATGTCATGAGATCCTACCATAGCAGCAAGGTAACTGCTTGCTGATATAGACAATATATAGATCTAGACAAAATATGCTGGGTCAGAGAGGACCGAGGACAGAGATGTGACCTCAGGAATCAGGGAAGTTTAATAGTGGGATACCATTTGTTATGGGTCATTAAAAAAAAAAAAAGACATTCACCAGATCCAGAAATGAGGGAAGAGAATTGCCAGTAGGAGAATCAGGTTAATGACTTCAGCAGTCCTCAATATTGAAGTATTTTGTGTCAACCTCTTAAACTCAGATATCGACAAGACAATAATGTAAATCTGCTTAAATACATGTAACTAAGCTCAAATGATTTTTTAAACACAGATTTTCCATGATGGAAATTTCCATCCATCTTTGGATGATTTTCTTTTCAAAAGACAACTATCAAATTCTTTTTAAAAAGTCATGTTTTAATGTGGTCATGCACTAACAAAAATGTGCTCTGCCTATGAGATATCGATCTCTGTCCTGAAAGAGCATGCGTGTTCAAAACTAGTGAGCAGACCCCTTGGAGGCAGTAGTCAGACTATGCAGGGAGAGTAAACGTCAGCAACATTTGAGACTGCAAAGTTTTGTAACAGCCATTTGTGAAGAGGGATTAGTATTTACTGTGGTGGAGGTTACAGAAGATAAAGAGGCAGAGTTGGGGAGGAAGATACTAAATTTGGAATTGAACATGTTAAGAGGTGACTATAGTTACCCTGAAGGCAAAAATACAAAGTCATGAATTGGGCGAATGTGCGTGCCATATCTGTGGATAAAGCCCAAATTTTCCTCCATAAAACACACACGTGCGCACACACACACACACACACACAGACCATGGAAAATTAAAATTAGGAAGCGTTGTTATAACTCTTCATTTTAATCACACTCTAAACAAGAGTGATGCAGAAACACAAGATAATGGCCAGGGGTAGGTGAAGGACAGCCACACTTAGAAAGCTGCCTGGTACAGTGATTTATTTTTTGACATAACGTACTTAGGAAAATGAAACAAAGGCTCTGGTTTCTAGCAAAATTCTCTCAGCAAAAGCTATAATTTACTGCAACGGAGACAGAAGCAGGACCAGATGCAGTGGGCAAGAAGCTCGTAATTAAGAACAGGAGTTGGTAATTACCTTCTTCTATTGTGAGGGGAAAAGAATAATTAAACAGCCAAGTCGAAGCAGATGCTTACCAAGGGCTTCTGATTATGAAGGAGACTCCTAGAGTAATTTGTACTCGACAATATCAGGGAATTATTTTTTCCCCCAATGCATTTAGTGTTTTGTGAAATAATTGCTTTAGACCTGAAGCAATTGTGCAGGTTCATTTTAAAGACGACAGCAACAAACATGTATTAAATACCTACCAGGTGTGGGTGTGTTTCAAGCTTTGATGTCAACATCACTAAGTTCCTGTCCTCAAGTAGTTCACCGTCCATTATAATTCAATTATCCTGGAATCCAGCACACTATTTATAGTGCTTACTTAATTTTACGTTATCTCTTTTTACCCTTCAGACTGGAGGAGTTTTGACCATGGGTTTTAGCCCCCCCGAGAAAACCTTTTCATCGTGGGGTGATTCAATGTGACATTATTTGGGACCCAAATGAGATGAGCCGGTTATGTGATGATGTTGAAGAAGGGTGTTCTGGCTCAAGGAAACAGCCTGATCAGAATCAGCTAGAAATGAAGTGAGCCTTTTGGAAGAATAAATGTGGTGCTTTGAGCAGAGTGAGCAGGAAGTATCTGGTAGAAGTCAGGCTGACATACCATGCAGGTAACAGATGTAGATAATGTAAATTGTTTACAAAAGTGGGTGAGATCATTTCCCTTTCTGTCCCCAGGCAGCTTTGCGTTGTGATTTTCTAGCATCTCTTTCCCACTTCTTCAACCTGTTCCGTCTTGGTGACTTTCTTTTGGAAAAGTATACAGAGGAAGTAGCGTTATGTCATTTCCAAGCCTAAGTCTCAAAAAGCTTTGCGCTGTTCTCCTCCCCCGTCAAGCATGGCCTCCGTGCGAACAGACTTGTTCTCATGATAGAGGAAGAGAAGTATGGGGGGAAATCTGAACAGCTCCAGCCCAGAGTCAGCCCCTGTCCGGTTAACCTGGCTGCTACCCAGAGATGCAGGGCGGGGGGCGGGGGTGGGTGCGTAGCCAAGACCAGGGGGATTCCCTGTCTGAGCCCAGCCCGGCTTGTCAGACAACAAAACTGTGAACTGGGGTAATGTAGTTCTCAGCCACAAAGCTCTGGGTTGGTTTGACACGCATCAAAAGCTAGCTGATACAGATAGGGCAGATACTGTATTGAACACTGTAGACCACTTTAGATTGTCTAGATTATTTGTGCACTTGCAATGCAGAGGCATTAGGGGGCATGAGATTGGATTTATGTTTTAATGAGACGATTCTGGACTGAGAAAGGCCAAGAATGGAGGCACTGAAATCATTTAGTAAATTGCAGTGTATAAGTAACAATACTGTGGATTAGAACGCTACGGTGGAAATAGGATTTAGAGAATGATGGTATATGGTTAGTGAGGGAGAAAACAGAATCAAGGATTATTTCAATAGATAATATGATAATCATTGATCAATAGATAATCATAATCATATATCATAATCATAATCAATAGATAATCATTGATATGATGTGTTTATAAGGTCCCGAGACTGACAATGCATGCTCTGAATAAAGGCAGACATAGACCTTATCATAATAGAACTACAGTATCCCAGATGTTAAACGAACAGTCGCAAAATAATGCAAAAGTGCTATCAGTGTAGTTTTCAGAGAAGAGGTGCACGCGATGCCATGGAAGCTGCCTGATGCCCTGGCCCATGTAGTTCAGCACTTTGGTTTAGGGAATCATCTTTCAGGTTACAGACGGACTATCAAAAAATCACTTTTTTTTCATCTGAATGCTGAATTGTGTCCTATTCTTTTAGAAACCAAAATAGTTATTAAAAAAAGTAAATATCAGGGTGTATCACATCACATAAGTTAATAGCACTGAGAACTTTATGAAACCATGTCTTTATTATGCACTGAGAAGTATCACATTTATTTATTGTCATTTGTACCACAAAAGTGCGGAAGAACAGTGTGAAACATACAGCAGAAGATTGGAAGTCTATCCTATATTGGTATGATTTAGGCCAAACACTTATCAACTTTCTGTCAAAGTGTCCTCTACTAGTTGGGAATAGAGGGAGAAAGACATTTAAGGATACAGACCTGAGGATAAAAATATCCGATTTCATTTGCGGAAATAATTAGATCTGCACTTGATTTTCTAGCCCAGAGCAAACTGATATTGAACGACTGCCACTGGTACAACTATCAATTTAGCAGGAGAAAAGGGTTGATTAACTTCCACAGGTAAAGAAAAAAAAAACAGTTTGTATTTCCTTCTTTTTTGTGTGTGTTGTGTTAGTGTCCTCGGTGTCTCGACTAAAAAGAAAATCTGTTTCAACATCATGAAAATGGAAGGTTATGAGGAAAAAAACATTTTGATAGAAGGATATGCTGTGTAACTTAATCATAAATTAAGAAATCACATACAGGGAACCCTTGGATTGCAAGTAACTTGTTCTGCAAGGGTTTGGCCAGATGAACAAACATTTGTACTAAATTTTAACTTGATAAAGGAGTGATGTCTTACAATACGAGCAGTGTGTGAGTCCGAATGTTACATGATCACAAATGAGCCAATAGTGGTTGGTTTCTCTCTCTCTCTCTCTCTCTCTCTCTCTCTCTCTCTCTCTGCGGGATTGTGGGTGATAGTCTCTCGTGCTCGGATGCTCGATCTCGGGCCGTAGTGTTTGGCAGAAATCAGTGATTTTTCAGAATGTTGGAAGGTGCCCACAACTGGCACTAATGTATTTTTGTCCCTTCAAAGCACCTGTGGACAGCCCTTTGCTTTTGCAGACAAGAGTGAGCTTAGGAATGCGTTGCTTCCTTCTAGGTCAGGCTGCCTGCAGATACAGACCCTTTCCTCTGCTGCCTTATTGCCAGTTCCATTAAATATAGTTAAATTACAAGAGTTTATTAATACTATACTGTAGTCAACATCCGTGTGAACATATGCAATGGCCCCCATGCAGAAAAAGGTAAAAGGTAAAATAAAGACTATAAGAAGAAGACGATTACAGTGGAAGCTAAGGAGGAAATCATTGGGAAGGACAAACGAGGTATGTGAGTGGCCAATACTGCAAGGTTTTATAAGAAGCCTACATTGACCATTTACACAATATTAAAGAAGAAATAAAGGGGCTAGAGGCAGCAAAACAAGTCCCAAGAATATCAAAGCAATGGCCACATGTTCTGGAAGCTGTAGAAAAGTTGCTCCTGGTTTGGATAAATGCACAGCAACTAGCAGGTGATACAGTGACCGAGAAATTTATCTGCAAGAAGGTAAAAGCCTGGTACACCAACCTTGTAAGTAAACTGCCAGGTACATCAGCAGAAAACAAAGACAGTTTTAAGGTAAGCAGGGGATGGTTTGATCACTTTAAGAGGAGAAATGGCCTCCATACGATTGCAAGGAACGAGAGGCTCTGTGCTTGGACACTGAGGCAGCTGAGGCACTTGCTACCGAGTTCAAGTTCACGGTCTCTGCGTGCTATCTGCTGGAGCAAGTTTTTAACTGTGATGAGGCAAGACAGGACTTTTTTGGAAATAATGACAGAGGACCCACAATTCAGAAGCAAAGAATGTAATGCCCAGTCACAAGCCCATGAAAGATTGTCTCACCCCCTTGGTTTGTGCCAACTCAAGTGGGGATTTCAAAGTCAAGCCCCGCTCATGTATCATTCCGAGAATCCAGGAATCTTCAAGAAATGGAAGGTGCAGAAGAGCCAGTTCAATGTTATGTGGAGGTCCAAGGGCAAAGCTTGGGTCATACGTATCTTGTTCATTGAGTGGATCAAGGAGATCTTCAGTCCTGCAGTGAAGAAATCCCTTTTAGAAACGAATCTGCCGCTCAAAGCCTTGCTGGTTCTGGATAACACTCCTGCTCATCCTCCAGGCTTTGAGTATGACTTATCGGAGGAATTCAAGTTCATTAAGGTCAAATTCCTTCCTCCCAACTCCACTCCAATCCTCCAGTCCATGGATCAGTGGGCCATTCTGAATTTTAAAAAGCTTTACTCTGGGGCACCTGGGTGGCTCAGTGGATTAAGCGTCCGACTTCGGCTGAGGACATGATCTCACGATTCGTGACTTTAAGCCTCACGTCAGGCTCTGTGCTGACAGCTCAGAGCCTGGAACCTGCTTCAGATTCTGTGTCTCCCTCTCTCTCTGCCCCTCCCCTGCTCCACCCTGTCTCTCTTTCTCTCTCTCTCTCTCTCTCACTCTTTCTCTCAAAAATAAATAAACATTAAAAGATATATAAAAAGCTTTACACCAAAGCACTATTTCAGCAATGTTTCAAGGTGACTGAAGGAACAAACCTTACCTCTGAGAGTTTTGAAAAAAAATCCTTTCCACATCGTGAACTGCCTGAAGATCATCAGTAAAGCCTGGGATGGGGTCACTAAAGGAATCCTTGGTGAAAACTGTGGTCTGATTTCACAGTTTGCTTGGAGAAAGCTGTGGCCTGATTTCATTCTTGGAGATGACTTAGAGGGGCCTGCTCCTGAACAGGAGCCTCCAGTTGCCGATGACATTGTGTCCTTGGGGAGGACCATGGGTCTGGAGGTGAATGAGGACAACATCCAAGACCTTGCGGAGGAAATTGGCCGGGAGCTGACCACCAATGAACTGATGGATCTTAATCTCAAGCAACAGCAAGAGGTTATGGAGGAGATCTCATCTACAGAGAAGGAGGAGGAGAAAAAGGCAGAGGAATCCCTCACTTCAGATGACATTAGGGGGATGTGTGAAATGTGGGAAACATTGCAAAATTCTGTAGAAAAGCAGCACCCATATAAGGCTGTAGCAGGGTGAGCGATAAATCTGTTCGACAACAATGCAAGTCACATTTCTGTGGAATCCTCAAAAGGAGGCAAAAGCAAGTGTCATTGGATAGATTCTGGGATAGTTCCACGAAAAGAAAAAGATTCCATTGAGCCAATAGATAACAGTGATTCCGTTAGTGCGAGTGAAAGTCAGCCTACACAATAACCCTCCTCTGGTCTCCCTCATACCAGCCACAAAGGTTTTCAAAGGTAAGTGCAGGCTAATTTATTTATTTTTCTTTATATTTTGTATTTTCTTTATTATTTTGTATTATATTACAATATTGTAATCAGTTTTATAGGAATATTTTTGGGTTGTGAGTTTCCCTTCTTTCCTATGGGGAAATTTGCTTTGATATACAAGTGCTTTGGATTACAAACGTGTTTCCAGAATGAATTCTGCTGGTAAGCCAAGGTTTTACTTTACTTTGCTTTATTTCAGTGATTGAATGACAATCAGGATTGAATCAAAGTAATTAAAGTGTAAATAAAATAATTATTCACCAACTATTCAGTTAATGACTTGATGTAAATTGCTCGGATCTCCATATCTACCTTCAAAATTTCTTGAATTTTTAAGCTTGGATTATTTTACATGGCCTTGCAAACTACTGCCTGGATAATATGAAATTTACACTGTACATTGGAATGCGTGTAAGTGTGTATAATGGGAGAACATACTTAAGGGAAATGTAAACAAAAAGACCCATTCGATATGCTAGAATTATTCTATTTAAACTAGTTTTTGGAATAGCGGGGTTTTGAAATAGCGGTGAGGAATCTGAGAATTTGTCTTCTACAAAAATGTCTTGGTAGGGTGGGAGGAGCGAGGAGGACCGTAGGCTTGCCTCATCCCTCCAACACAGCTAGATGAATATTAATTCATTCTGAATACCCCCAGATATTAA
Source organism: Panthera uncia (assembly GCF_023721935.1). Taxonomy (NCBI): domain Eukaryota; kingdom Metazoa; phylum Chordata; class Mammalia; order Carnivora; family Felidae; genus Panthera; species Panthera uncia. The sequence continues at coordinate 79,938,246 of NC_064812.1, forward strand.
TCTGAGGACTGACGGAACAAACTGCAGGACAAGAAGGAGAGAAGAGGCCACACCGTGGAAGGTAGGGGCGCAGACAGGTTTTGGGGCAGAAAGGGATCACAGGTACTATGGAGGGGAGGGAGTCCTGGTCATGGAGAGGGGGGAGAGAGTGAGAGGAGCTCACAGGGGAACACACAGGAGAACATTTCCCCCACGCCGTTGACTGGGGAAAGGAGATTTCTTGAGCTTTCACAACAGCTAGGCTCAAAAGCTGGAGTTTTTGAGGTTCGCGGTTTAACCGGGATAGAGCCCTAAGGGCACTGCGGTTGAGGAGGCTGGCAGCACAGGGGGGCAGATGGTCCAATGCGAGGATCACCTAAGAGGCACTGGGAGAGTCTGTTCCCCCTTCTTGGAGGACACCTGAGAGAGGTGACATTGCCTCTCTGGGGACAAACGAGCTGGCGGGAACCATTTCCCTCCCCCGTCCCTCAGCATAGTCACAGAGACACCTGCTAAGGTTAGCCACCCCAGACACTGGCTGTTAGTGTGCTTTGCCCCAAATCCCACGGTCCTGCTCTCCTGTGTGACTTCCTTTCTGGGTCAAACATCAGTCCCAGCATGCCATGACCCTCCGCCAGAAGGTCAGTGCAAGTCCCCACTACACCGGGTCTTTAAAGTGTGGAGTTTTGAAGCTCAGCTGGCCCGGCTGGGATGAAGTCCAAAGTGCACGGCGCTGCTCCAGGCAGACTGGCAACCTGGGCACAGACGGTGTGAAAACATCAGTCTGAAAAATGCCGAGGATGCACAGGGGGACGTCATTCGCTTCTCTGAAAGGGCTTCCCGGACAGCAGCAAGCATGACTCCCCTCTCCAGGGACAAAGAGCCTGCTGACACCATTTCCCTCCCCGGCTCCTCAGCAGAATTATACCGACTTCAGTAAAAGGCACTTTGCACACACCGGCTACACAGCCTGCTTATACCAAGTCTCGACCCCCTGTGCTCCACTGGTACTCCTTTTTCTTGGGCTGGTGTGCCTAACAAAGGTCCACAACCTTTGGGATGTGGTCCTAAGACGGAAGTGTAAAGCAATACAGGTCTACTTCAAGAAACGAAAAACTCTCAAATGAGCAACCGAATCTTACACCTAAAGGAGCTAGAAAGAGAACAAAAAATAAAGCCGAAAACTAGAAGAAGAGGAAAATAACAAAGGTCAGCGCAGAAATAAATGATGTAGAAACAAACAAAAACCAGTAGAACAGATCAATGAAACCAGAAGTTGGTTCTTTGAAAAAAACTAATAAAACTGATAAACCCCTAGCCAGACTTATCAAAAGGAAAAGAGAAAAAACCCAAATAAATAAAATGACAAATGACAGAGGAGAAATAACATCCAACACCACAACAATAAAGGTGAGAGAATATTAAAAATTATACACCAACAAATGGGACAATTTGGAAGAAATGGATAAATTCCCAAAAAATAAAAACTACCAAAACTGAAACAGAAAGAAATAGAAAACTTGGACAGATTGATAACCAGCAAAGAATTTGAATCAGTAACCACAAAACTCCCAACAACACAAGTCCAGGACCAGATGGCTTCCCAGGGGAATTCTACCAAATATTTAAGAAGAATTAATACCTATTCTTCTCAAACTGTTCCAAAAAATAGAAATGGGAGGAAAACTTCCAACCTAATCTTATGAGGCCGGCATTACCCTGATTCCAAAACCAGAAAAAAAGACTCCACTAAAAACGAGAAGTACAGGCCAATATCCTTGGTGAACAGAGACGAAAAAATTATCAACAAAATATCGCAAAACAGATCCAACAGTATATTGAAAGAATTACTCACCATGATCAAGTGGGATTTATTCCTGGGTTGCAAAGGTAGTTCAATATTCACAAATCATTCAACCTGTTACACCACATTAATAAAAGACAAAAGCCATGTGATACTCTTCATAGAATCAGAAAAAGGATGTGACATAGTACAACATGATTCGTGATAAAAATCCTCAACAAAGTAGGGACAGAGGGAACATACCTCAATTAATAAAGGCCATATATGAAAAACCCACAGCTAAGATCACTCTCAATGGAGGGAAAACTGAGAGCTTTTCCTCTATAGTCAGGAAAAAGACAGAGGTGTCTACTCTCACCACTGCTATTTAAAACCGTACTGGAAGTCCTAGCCTCAGCAACCAGACAACAAAAAGAAATAAAAGGCATCCAAATTTGCAAGGAAGAAGTCAAATTTTCACTATTTGAAGATGACATGATACTCTATGCAGGAAACCTCCACGAAAAAATTGGTAGAACTGATGCATGACTTCGGTAAAGTTGTAGATACAAAATCAACATACGGAAATCTGTTGCATTTCTATACACCAATAATGAAGCAGCAGAAAGAGAAATTAAGAAATCGATCTCAGTGTTTATAATTGCACCAAAACCCATAAGATACCTAGAAACAACCTAACTAAAGAGGTGAAAGACCCATATGCTGAAAACTATAAAACACTTATGAAAGAAATTGAAGATGATGCAAAGAAATAGAGAAACATTCCATGCTCATGGATTGGAAGAAAAAATACTGTTAAAATGTCTATATTCCCCAAAGCAATCTACACATTACGTGCAATCCCTATCAAAATAACACCACCATTTTTCACAGAGCTAGAACTAAAAATCCTAAAATTTGTATGGAACCACAAAAGACCCAAAATAGCCAAAGCAGCTTAAAAAGAAAAGCAAAGCATCACAATTATAGACTTCATGCTCTAGTGCAAAGCTGTAGTTATCAAGACAGTATGGTACTGGCACAAAAACAGACACATACATCAATGAAACAGAATAGGAAATGCATTAATGGACCCACAGCTATATAGTCAACTAATTTTTGAAAAGGCAGGAAAGACTATCTAATGGGAAAAAAAAAGTCTCTTCAATAAATGATGCTGGGAAAACTGGACGGCAACATGCAGAAGAATGAGACTGGACCACTTTCTTACACCATGAACAAAAATAAGCTCAAAATGGGTGAAAGACCTAAATGTGAGATGGAAAATCATCAAAATCCTGTAGAAGAAAACAGGCAGTAACCTCTATGACATCTTAATAGGTGTCTCTGGAGGCAAGGGAAACAAAGCAAAAATGAACTATTGGGACTTCATCTAGATAAAAAGCTTCTGCGCAGTGAAGGAAACAATTAACAAAGCTAAAAGGCTCCCTAAGCAATGGGAGAAGATATTTTCAAATGGTGTGGCTGATAAAGGGTTAGTATCCAAAATTTATAAAGAGCTTATAAAACTCAACTTCCCCAAAACAAATAATCTAGTTGAAAAATGGGCAGAAGACACAAATACACATTTTTCCAAAGACATCTGGATGGCTAACAGACACATGAAAAGATGTGTGAAAGTTCCACTCATCATCAATGAAATACAAATCAAAACTCCAATGAGATACCACCTCACATCAGTCAGAATGGTTAAAGTTAGCAACATAGGAAACAACGGATGTTGGCGAGCATGTGGAGAAGGGGGAATCCTCTTACGCTGTTGGTGGGAACGCCACCGGGTGCAGCCACTTTGGGGAACAGTATGGAGGCTCCTCAAAAATTAAAAATTGAACTACCCTCTGATCCATCAATTTCTCTACTCGGTATTTACAGGATGGATACAAAAATAGTGATTCAAAAGAATACGTGAACCCCGATGTTTATAGCAGCATTATCAGCAATAGTCAAAACATGTAAAAAACCCAAATATCCATCGACTGATGAATGAATAAAGTAGTGGTACATATATATATATATATATATATATATATGTTATGTGTATATATATATATATGTTATTAATCCATAAAAAATAATAAAATCTTGCCATTTGCGACAACATGGATGGAGCTAGAGTATTATGTTAAGCAAAATATGACAACATGGATGGAGCTAGAGTATTATGTTAAGCAAAATATGCAGGTTTAGAGAAGACAAATACCATATGATTTCACTCATATGTGGAATTTAAGAAATGAAACAGATGAACACAGTGTAAAAGAGAGAGAGAGAGAGGCAAAAAATAAAACAGACTCAATTATAGAGAACAAACTAAGGGTTGCTGAAGGCAAGGCTGCTTGAGTGGTGGGCTAAATGGACATCAAGGAGGGCACTTGTGATCAGCACTTGGTGTCGTATGTAAGTGATGGATCGCTGATTCTACACTGGAAATTAATATCACACTGTAAACCAATTGGAATTTAAATAAAAACTTGGAAAGCAAAAAACAACAAAACAAAACAAAACAAAAAAAAACAAAACCAAAACCCAAACCCAAACCGAAAAAGACGCGGTTGATAGCAGGATTTTACATCTAGGTGCTAGACTCATAGATAAGGCAAAAAGATGAGAAGATAATCTGGGAAGTAAATATATTTTGAACAGAATAGCCTAACCAATCCATTGTCTTTTGGGAGTTAGGTTAAAAAGTCTTGCACAAGAAACCACTAGCTTCTTATAGAACAGTCCATACAATAAAATAATGCTCCTTCCATTGATATCAACGTCCTTATATCTAGAATCTATTACTTTACATGGCAAAAAGGACAGGCGACAGGAATGTTAACCCTTTTGAAGTGGGGACATTATCCTGGATTATAGGGTCAATGTCATCATAAAAATCCGTTTTTTGAAGAAGTTGGTTTATTTATTTTGAGAAAGAGAGAGAAAGAGAATTCCAAACAGGCTCCGTGCTGCCAGGCTGCCGGTGCAGAGCCCCACACCGGGGCGCCACCCCACAAACCATGATAAATTTATTTTTGCTGGAAGTTTTATGTGGACCATATAAATGGATTTTTTTCTGACTGTAGTTATTTGAACTGGTAGGTCGATAGATTATTTTGAGTTTTCTGAATATATATTCTGTTGCCTGTAAATCATAACAATTCTATTTCTTTTTTTTTCTAGTCCTTACACCTTTAGTTTTTTGTTGCCTTGTTTTGCCTAAACCTCCTATACTAAGTAAGTACTGCTTCCAACACAATTGAAATTTTGTTAGTGTTTGCAGGGTATCTGTTTCCATCTGTTTCCATCCTCTCAGTTAAAAGTGCCTTTATGTTTAAAGTGTCTCAAAGAAACAACCGTTATTTGTTTATGTTTTGTTTTGCTTTTGTGCTTTAAGTTCAAGTTTGGTGATGTTTTTATTTGCTTAGTGTACTTGCATTATCCTGTTTGGGCTTTGCTGAGATTCTTAAATCTGTGGAGCATTACCTTCTGACAGCTTCTAAAAATCATCAGCCATTATCGCCTTCAATGTGGCTGTGTCTAATTCTCTGATTCCTTGTTTTCTATGATTCCAGTTATACATATGTTAGACATTTTGACTGTTCCCACATAAATCATGCATTATCCACTTTTTCCCTATATTTTATATTTCTATGCTTCAGACTCATCATATTCTATTGAACAGCTTTATATTTCACTCATTCATTGATTTCTTGAGTTCAGATATTTTGATTTTATATTAAAATGTTACTATGTTTTGTTTAAATATACTCAAATTCTCTGGAGATATTCTGCAGCCTTTCTTTGTTTTGTACACATTGTTCACGATGTTCTCTAAAACACAACCGTAGTTCTTTAAAACATGTTTTTTCAAATTCCACTAAGTAGTCTAAAAGTTTATTTCTTTTAAAAAATTTTTTTTAAATGTTTGTTTGCTTTTTAGAGACAGAGACAGAGCACGAGTGGGGGGAAGGGCAGAGAGAGAGGGAACAGCTTCTGAAGCAGCCTGTAGGCCCTGAGCTGTCAGCACAGAGCTTGACATAGGGTTTGGACTCACGAGCCACAAAGTCAGATGCTTTGTGAGGCATCCGAAGTCGAATGCTTAACTGACTGAGCCACCCAGGTGCCCCCCAAGTTTACTTCTTTTAATAGTCTTTTCTTATAATTCTTGGTCATATTTGCTGTCTGTTCACGTATCCCGAATACCCTTTACTGTAGTCTGAACGTAGCAACAAGGTAACTGCAGATTCTTCACTTACAGAGGGCACTTCTTTCCTCCTGATGGGCAAATAGGACAAGGGATTAAAACGCCCTGGTCCATTCAAGAATTGAACTGCCATTTATATGCAATTTTTGTGGAATCGAGTATATATCTAGTTCACTTCTGATCCTCAGACATGATTCCTCTCAGGCGTTTCTCAGAGATAAATGCCTAGATGGCTAAGACTGATCCAAACTCACCCCAAATTGTCATTTTTGCTTTATAAAACTTGCAAATATCTTGTCCCGGTGTTCTACTAATAGTTTGCTTTTGATTATGGTATGTTGAGTCATGGAGTTTATAATTATTACAAAACTCAAACTTTTGTTTTTCTTCAATACTTTTCTAGAATCTTACTTTCCTATGTTAAGCTTATAAATGTATTCATCTATAAAGTTCAATTAATTTATATAGAAAAAGATAATATTTTTAATTTATATCAGATGTACTTTGTATGTGATGTAATATACGCATCTCAGAAGAAACAAAACACTTTATGCTTAGGGTTGGTCAAGCCACTGATTAAAGCATTGCATACACAAGACAAAGTTCCAGCTGTTTGAGCAAAAAAATCAGTTTCTAGAAAAATGGGAAAATGAATTTTAAAAGCTAGTCAGATTTCCTGCAAAACTAAGCATAGTTTTATTATCCAGCAATCGTAATCCGTATATTTACCCAAATGAATTGAAAACTCATGTTCACACACTTACACATGAATGTTTGTAGCGGCTTTACACACAACTGCCAAAACTTACAAGCCACCCACATGTCCTTGAGTAGATGATGGATACATTAACTGTGAAACATCCACACAGTGGAATATTACTCAACATTAAAAACAAATTGACAATTACGCCATGAAAAGACATGGAGGGCCCTCATATGCATGTTATTAAGTGGGAAGAAGCCAATCTGAAATCATACATACTGTCTAATTCCAATCATATAACATTCTGGAAAAGGGGAAGAGGGACGGATGAACAGACAGGGCACAGAGCACTTTTAAGGTGGTGAAACTACTCTGTATGATACTCTAATGGTGGATACATGTCATTACACATTTGTCAAAGCTCACAGAATGTACAAGATTGAACCCTAATGTAAAGTATGGGGGGGGGTGATGTGTCAATGTAGGCTCATCAGTTCATCAGTTATAGCAAACGTAGCACTCTCTTGCTGGATGTTGACAGTGGGGGAGGTTGTGTGGGGGGGGAGGGGCGAGGAATGGATATTCAGAATATTCTGTACTTTCTATTTAATTTTGCTGTGAGCCTAAAATTGCTGTAAGGTCTTCTTAAAAAGTAAGATAATTGTGAAATCTATGATGTCTTAAATAAATATCAACATGAACACTTCATAAACGATATTCTCTTACTTTAAAAATAGTTTACAAATTTCATGTAATTAGAAAGTCTGCACAAATAGTGGAACTGTGACACATTTTAAAGAGATACACGCAAGCGCTTTTCGTAAGTAAAGAGGCTTGTAAAAAGCTCATCTTTATCTCTTTGAATCCTCCTACAAAAACAAAACAAAATAAAGCAAAACTGAATGGATTCCAGAAGAGTCCTTTAATCTTAGCCTACTTCTCCAACTAATGTGCTGTAAATACACGAATACAGAAATAATTTATTGCAGGTCTTGGATAAACTAGTATCTAAATATTGCTTTCTAGTTTATTTCTAATTAAAAGTGACTTGATTTTTAAAGGTAAACATATCTGTTATATTATGCTTTCTTACAGAGGATTGAATATGAATCTTTTTCAATAAGAATTTAATTTATTATTGATTTTCAATTCAGATATTCAGCTGTACCAAGTTCATTTATTAAATAGGCTGTTCTTTCATAATTGATTTGACATGCCATCGCCTTTTTATTGGACTTTCTGGCCCATTCTATTCAATTCATTAAGGTTATCTTTTATTTCTTTGGGTGTGTGTTCACACTATGCTTCAAGGTTCCCATTTCTTTATATTAAATATTTCTCTTTGGTAAAGAAATAACTTACCTTGGTTGGGCTGGTTGGGCTTACTGGATTTCCTTAATTTTTTAGTGGGGAAATGAATTGTGTCAACTAACCTGCTCAGATCCATAGTTTTTGTTGGAATTTCTCTTAAATGCGAGATTAATCTGAAGGAAAATAATACTCAAACTATTGAGTATGCCTCTCTACCACCACAGGCCATCTCTATGTAGATAAAAGCTTCATTTTATTATTTTCATGATTATCTCTATAAATAAATAAAATAACTTGATCTTTTATTTTCCATTATTTCATAATTTTATATTGTATTCTTATGAGGCAAATGTTACTATTAATTTTTATTTTCATATTATAAAATGTTTTGAGAGGAAATATAAAATACATGCATCACAGGTTTTACAAACATTAGTATTTTGTAGGTTTTATAATGAAATAAAATATTACATTTTTGTATATATTCTTCATTCTGTTTTCTTTCATAATAGATGTATTCACTTTTGATGTTGATAAACCTGTAGATAATCTGTATTTTATTTTAGGTAAAAAAAATTAAATTATTTGCACATGATGAGAATTTTGTTTCTTGCCAATTATTGTAACACATTCCAATTTTCTAGGCTTTTAAAATTGATTTGTATGTTCAGAATAATGTTAAAAGTGTTTGAGCTCTTTTCTTGACTTTAAAGAGAATAAGTGACATTTTCAGTCTGTGATTATATCATTATGTGTTTGTGATTTATAATTATTACAGTAAAATGCATGTAAAGTTTTGTACTGTAAAAAAAAAGTTTTGTACTGTAAATAAGCAAAGTGAGAATAATATGAGTAATTTATCTATCTGGCAATTTACAAAGAAGTGACTATTACACTTAGCTTTATTAGAGGAAATACTGGAATATGATAAATACCTATGACAATTTTTAATAATTTATTTGGATATAACACCTACAGCAAAGATAAATTGAAGCAAAAATAAATCAGTGCGACCACATAAAACTAAAAATCCATACAACAAAGGAAACCATCAAGAAAATGAAAGGCAACCTGTAGAATGGGAGAAAGTATTTGTAAATCTTATATCTGATAAAAGATTAATATCTAAAATATATAAAGAGTTCATACAACTCAGTGGAAAAAAACTAATCTGATTAAAAATGGGCAGCAGATTTTAGAGATATTTTTCCAAAGAAAACACACAAATTGCCAATAGGTACATGAAAATGCTCTTAACATCATGAGTCATCAGGGAAATGTGAATCAGAACCACAATGACATATCTCCTCATAGCTGTTAGAATGGTTGTTATCAAAAAGATAAGAAATGACAAGTATTGGCAAGGAGGTGGAAAAAGGGAACCTTTGGGCACTGTTGGTGGGAATGTACATTGATTAAGCACTATGGAAAAGAGTATGGAGGTTCCTCAACATTAAAACTAGAGCAAACATATGATTCAGCACCCCCACTTCAGGGAATTTATCAGAAAAAATGAAATTACTATCTCAAAAACATACGTTCACTTCCATGTTCATTGTAGCATTATGTTCAACAGTCATGACTTGGAAATAATAAGTGTCCATTGACTGATGGATGGATAAAGAAAATGTGGCGTATATATATACATATATATATATATGTATATCACATTTATATATTTGCAAATATATCACACACACACACATATATATATACACATAAAGAAATATCATTCAGTCATAAAAAAGAAGGGTATCCTGATATTTGTGCCAATATGGATGGGCGATGAGAGCATTGTCCTAAGTAAGACAAGTCCGAAAGAGGAAAAACAAATACTGTATTCACTTCTACATGGAATCTTAAAACAACAATGGCACCAAAAGTAATGAATTCACAGATACAGTGGACAGATATTGATAGCCAGAGGCAGGGGTTAAGGGTAGGTACAATGGGGGAAGGTGCTCAAAAGGTACAAACTTCCAGTTACAGAATGAATAAGTCCTGGGGTTGTAATGTATCCATGGTGACCAGAGTTGACAATGTTGTTTTATATATGTGCAAGTTTCTAGGAGAGGAGATCTTGAAATTTCTCATTATTAAAAAAATGGAACTATGTGTGGTGATGGATATTAACTAAACTTAGGTGACAATCATTTTGCAAGTATACATATATTGAATCATGTTGAATACCTAAAATTAATACAATGTTATATTTCAGTTATACCCTAATTTAAACAAGGCACACACACACACACACACACACACACACACACACACCATTTAAAAAACAAAAACCTGACTCGGCACTGAGAATTGGCCTCAGGAAGTGAGGCCATCAGTGTTTCTGACAACCCCACCACACCAAAAGCATGACAGCACCTTTCAAATTGTTACTCTCAGGACCCCTTTACATATTTAAAACTATTAAAGACCCCAGACAGCTTTGGTTTATGTGCGTTATAACTGCCAATATTTACTGTCTTAAAAGAAAAACATCCCTAATTCAATCTCTCCGATCTTCATATCATTATGTCCTAAGCTTTACAAACAAAATAATGCTCTGGATTAATCACATTGGATTTGATTCCACACTTGTACAGGCTGAAGGTGTATCCAGTTCAAGAATAGTTTGTACACCTCTGTGTAAAAGCTCTTCTGACATTTAGACTCTGTGGCTGCTCTGTGTCCCTGTTTCAGAGGGCAGCGACAGGAATGACAGTGCCACGGCCAGCAAAGGTCAGAATGCTTCACAGGCTAGGTGGACATCAGTAAAAATTCTTAAATGTAAATAAGAGTGTTAAAAACCTTTCAGAAAAAAAAGAAAATATATGCTTCATCTAAAATTCAATGATAAGAGGGGCCTGGGCGGCTCAGTTCGTTAAGTAACTGACTTTTGATTTCGGCTCAGGTCACGATCTCACGTTTCAAGAGATCAAGCCTTGTGCTGGGCTCTGTGCCGACAGCACAGAACCTGCTTGGGGTTCTCTCTCTTCCTCTCTCTCTCTCCCTGCTCCTTCCCTGCTCATTCCCCCTCTCTCTCTGTCTCTCTCTCTTTCTCTCTCTCTCAGTATAAACAAATGAACTTAAAGAGATAAAATTCAATAACAAAATGTATAGAGGTAAAAAACTAACAAAAAATGTTATGAAACTCCACTCACTGAAACCCCCAAACCACTCAAATCCTATCTTTATATGCTCAGAATTCTTGTATAATGCCCACCACACAATAGAAATTCAAAAAAGAAAGAAAGAAAGAAAGAGAAAAAGAAAAAGAAAAAGAAACAGAGAAAAATGATGGTAGAAATGGGATGACAAACTAAATTAACATTTTGTGCCTGGAGACTCACTACCAAATAGGATTGTAATCTTGTGCAAGGAAATAGGAAATAAGTATTACTGGTGAAACATAGCACACAATATTTTTGCTACATTTAAAAAAAAATCTATTTATGTTTTTATTTTTTGAGAGAGAGGCAGAGCTCTAGCGGGGAAGGGGCAGAGAAAGAGGGAGACAAAGAATCTAAAACAGGCTCCAGGCTCTGAGCTGTCTGCACAGAGCCTGACTTGGGGCTCAAACTCACAAACCGTGAGACCATGACTTGAGCGAAGTCGGACGCTTAACCAACTGAGCCACACAGGCGCCCCTATGGTTTTTGAAAGGAGTTTTATTATATTCAGTGCTGAAAACAGGAGGGAATGCTTGTATAAAAAGTTTAAGCTTAATATAAATATGTATTGGCTAAATTTGATTCTTTCATGTAATTAATTTTGTAAGGATTTTACTGTTAGGTGTTTGTGCAATAGTTAAATACTTTCAAAAAGTTTATTGTGTTTTCTGCTATATACATATATATATATCATTTTATATATTTTTATAAATATCATTTTATATTTTATCATTTTATAAATTTTTGCAGTTGCAGATGTATGGATTGCTGAGGCCTTACATGTTTCTTCATTACATCAACATGTCCTCAAATAATGCCAGATACTACTGCTGAAACATTGCTTTGCAGTCAGCGGCAAACATATAGTTTAAAATAAGAATGGGCCACTTTGATATCTTTTGTGTTTGTTTCTCCTTTTTCATATTCAATAGCTATGCTCATAATTCTTTGTAAAGATGGAACTGAAACCGTTACCTTTTAGGGGAGAAAAATGTTTTCCTTGACCCTCCTGGCTGGGTCCTGGCTGGGTCTGAAAAGTAAACTGACTGATTAACAGGAAAAAGTACACATACTGTAATCCCTTACAAGAGAATGAAGTTCCAAAGAAGTGCCCAGAGCAGGAAGATTTTTAGACCTTTGAGATAAAGAAAACGTCTGGATGGGCTAGAGCAAAGCATAGGGTGGTTTGAGGATCTTCTGAAGCGGAGAATGACGTGTCTGTGACTGGTCCCTGTGCCAAGAGAACAGCTTGGGGACGGTGGCTGGAAGGGACTGAAACCGAGCGTAGAGTCCCTTCAGAGTCTCTGTGATGACAAATGGGAGTGTCTCCCACTGGGTCGCTGGAGGGGGCCGGAGCCAAGTATGGGCCTTCTCGGGATGCCTGGGGGCCACAGATGGGATGGTCTCCTGCCAAGTACCTGTACCAGAGGGACGTTTTATGGACTTCAGGTTGGAAGGGCTGGAACACATCTGCAGAGCCCTTTCAGAATCTACAGTTGGACCCACTTTGGCGGGCTTACCTCAAAGTGCTCGAAGACCATATCGGAGAGGGGCTAAAGCTAATTCACGGGCCACTTCAGGGTCCACAGCTGGGAACCAGGTCTGTATGCCTGTTACTTGAAGCACGGGTAGGTGGTGCTTGCGACAGGACCAAGATCAAATGTAGCCTCTTCCTCAGGGGCAGGCTGCTGCTTCCCAGTCAATAGGCAGGACCATGCTTAGTGAGCCAGCCACATGGGTAATAGCCTACCTTCTCGAAACAGTTCTCCTCAGCCTTGAATTCTATCAGAGTTTCACAGTTCCACAAAGGCACTTCTTTTTTTCCGCCATGGATGGATGCCAAATTATCGTTTAGTGGGCATATGAACAGAGACCATCTTAGTCATCATCTAACACAGCCCACTCTCAACATTTCCTAATTTCTCCCAGACAGTAATTTTTCAATTGATTATGTTGATTTCAAACCCCAACAGTGTTGCATTATGTTTGTTTGTATTTATCCTGGAATATGACAAAATGTTCCAAGCTGGTTTTGGAATTGATGTTTACCAAAGGTTTGAAATTAACTGAGCACATGCATGGCCATGGAAATCACAGGATCTATGAAAATAAAATTCATCCAGAATTTTCCTACTTAAAGCAGAGACCTCAAGAATGATAAGATTACTTAACAAGTTTTATTAACAACCATTTAGCAGTTAGAACATCTTACCTTTAGTTTCAACCATTCACTTTTACTTCAACACATTTTTATTGAATACGTACCATGTGCCAAATACTCTGCTATTTGTTAAGGCCACAGTCATATCTAAGACAACTGACTCTTGTTTTAGCTTCCTATTGGAAGCTTCTAGAAAGAGAGATAAACATATAACAAGTAACAGTATAATGAAGATTTAAAAAATAATTTGCAAGGAGATCATGCGGGGTGGATATTTAGTCTAGGGGGTTGAAGGACACTTGGGTGAGAAGGACTGACAGAGGTAGATAAAGGGAACCTAAGGGGGAGTGGAAGTTTCAGGAAATTGGAGTAGATGAGGATGTTTTTAGGGAAGAAACAAGGGTAGAGATCAGATTGAGGTTAATAAGAGTGCTCACATCAGTTTTTTTTTTTTTTTATGATTGGTGCACCAAGAAAAAATGAGACACTAGGAAGAAATGGGTCTGAATCGTAAACTGGAGAGCCTTGGAGAAACCAGTGTGGAGGCACTAAGTCGATTCTCTTTATGAAACGTGCATTTGCGTTACTTAGGCTCCAGCTCAATATTCATTTTTCTAAGGAAACTTTTCATCTTAGAACAATTCCAGATCTATAGAAAAATTGCAAAGGTAGTATGGAGAATTCCAACGTGCTCAGTGTCTCCTGTGATTGACATCAGCATTGCACAATTGTACCACATTTCCATTATGTGATGTCAAAGGTACATGCTTTCAACCACCATGTCACTGCTGGGGGTCATCTTCCCCAGGGGGCCGAGGTAGCGTTTGCCAGTTTTCTCCACTGCACAGGCACACTCTTTATTTTCTTCCTTTACTCCTCGGAAAGAAGCCATGGCCCGGCTCACACTTAGGGAGCAAGGAGCGGTGCTCCACCTCCTGGAGGGGGAGTTTGTACATAAAGTAGAATTCTTCTTCACAGCACGTATGTCTGCTCTCTCCCATTCATTTATTTCACTGTTTGCTATGGCAATAGAGCTTATGGATATTTTTCGTATACTTTGAGTTATGATTCAATATCACGCTCTTTACCTTGTTGCTCAAACTGCTCACGTTGGCCATTTGGAGCTCTTTCAATTGACTATGTGTCCCTTTTGCATCCTTGTCTTACCTTTCTGACCCTGCAGGATGCTGCAGTCTCTTCTTGTATGTTCCCATCTCAGTCCTGAATCGGCCACTTGCCCGGGGAGCCCTGGTTCTGTGTGTTGCCGAATGGTATTAGAAAGCACGATCTGGGCACCACTTTTGCTCGTTGTTACTGGTCCATCTCAGTTACCAGAGCAAGCAACTATGTGTGACATCCACTAACTCGTGTGTATACACATCTCTATGACTATGTTTAAGATCAATCTGTGTTTTTATGAAGTTAAAATATTAATTCGTATCTCCAAGGTGAATTTATTATCACCTGGCTTATACTAGACTTCAACTTCTGCTTGTCTATAACTTCCTGTACTGACAGTAAAGATCCTGGTTACTGTCATTCACCTTCATATAATTAATTTTTCAATTCCTCTATAAATGTAGAATGGCTTCAGAGTCGTTAACCTATACCTGCATAGGGAATAACTTTATTAGTCATGGTATAATGGTTATAAAGACTTTCTTTTGTCTTTGGTCTACAGTGATACTCATTTTAAAAGTTACTTTAAAGAGGACAGATCCTTTTCTCCCTCTCCCTGAAGTTATGCTATCATGCTTTTGCATATATTTGCAATTAAATGATATACTCTTTATAAAGCCAGCATTCCATCCTGGAATCCTCTGGCCTCCTAAGTGATTATTTTATTCTATTCTATTCTATTCTATTCTATTCTATTCTATTCATTATATTACAGTCTATATATCCTATATAAAATTCCATTTAAACAACATCAAAACTAAAATAGAGATACATTTAAAAAAATACAAGCATTGCACTGTGTAAATTATAAAACATTGCTGAAAGAAATTAAAGAGAAATAAATAGAACGACATCACATGTCATAGGTTGTAAGACTTACTAATGTCTCCTCATATCATTTCTCTTCAAATGGCTCTACAAATTCACCGTGCCCCTATCAAAATCCCAGCTGCCTCTTTTTTGTAGAAGTTGACAAACGTATCTTAAAATTCATATGGAAATATCAGGATGTGGGCAGGGAATGGGCGACATTGGGGTTGGATATTAAGGAGGACACATGTTGTGATGAGCATTGGGTGTTATATGTAAGTGATGAATCACTAAATTCTACTCCTGAAACCAACATAACAGTACATGTTAACTAACTAGAATTTAAATAAAAACTTGAAACAAACAAACAAAAATAAAGTGATATAGAAAAAATAACAAAGCTGGAGAATTCACACTTTACAAATTTACTACAAACGTAAGTAATCAAGATAGTGCGGTATAAATACAAGGTAAACCATACAGATCAATGAAATAGAATTCAGAATCCAGAAATAACTTTCGTTTAGTATGAATTGATTTTTGACAAGGGGGACGAAATAAAACAATTGAGGAAAGAATAGTCTTTACAAAAATGATAATGAGACAACTGGATAACTACATGAAAAACAATGAAATTTGACCACTACCTCTCATCATAATAAAATATTAACTCGAAATGCATTGTAGACTAAAATGTAAGTGCTAATTCAATAAAACTCTTATTTGCTTCAGTTATCTCCCAAGAAACCTGAAGGTCTGAAATTTGTACCCCCTTACAAGATCACAAGTTAGCTTGCCGCCATTTCGTGGATGCTGTAAAAAGCATAATGTGTGAGAAAAATACTGTATTTCTCAGGCAAACAGCATGAACATCGTCATTCTTGCCCTGAACTTCACGCAGTTGGGCCCAAATAGAAGCCTAGGCATGCAGAGGGTTGCATTAGAAGAGAGGAATTACAAACTCATAGATCCCAAATCATTTATTTATTTTTTTAATTGTTTTTAATGTTTATTTACTTTTGAGAGAGACAGAATGTGAGCAGGGGAGGGGCAGAGAGAGAGAGAGACACACACACACACACAGAATCCGAAGCAGGCTCCAGGCTCTGAGCTGTCAGCGCAAAGCCTGATGCGGGGCTCAAACTCACGAACCCCCAAGACCATGACCTGAGTTGAAGTCGGACGCTTAGCCGACTGAGCCACCCAGGTGCCCTGAACCCAAATCATTTATAATGTATAGTAATTATGTCTGTCCTGTCCATTGGAATCACGGTTTCTGTCTTCCGAGGCCATTTGGTATGCAAATACCTTGGTGAAGACACTTTGGAAACATAGTCAGTACTTAAGTCTTCAGGGCATGTAGAAATGACAGACCCAGGGACAACTGTTTCCCAGCACAATCACGTCCACATTCCTGGAAGAAAAAGTCTACTCCCAACCACTTCTTTCTAATTATCTTGACTTATTTCACAGGACAACTCCTGCTTCCCCAAGGAAGCAACTGTCAGTGTCCATCTCTGAGTTTATACCTGTTTTATCTCCTGAGATGACTTTTATAAATATAGAAGTAATCTTTCATGATATCTATTATGTTATTTAATAGCACTCACCAAAGTTTACTGACTAAGGCAATTTTCGGAGTAGTAAGTTCCCTATGGTCGTTCTCTCTCTCTCTCTCTCTCTCACACACACACACACACACACACACACACACATCCATATCTGTAAAAAAGTTATGAAGAGAATTTGAGCAAGATCTTTAAAAATTTGAATGTTTTTAATTAACCAAAGGACTCGTATAAAGACAGTCATCCTCTTTCTATGTTTTATTCTTGTCAAATAACTTCTCAGTTTCTACCTCATTATATTACCACCCATTTCAGACAGTCATTACAGAGCTCACCTGAAGTAAGACATTTAATGTATAGACTAACGATCATTATCTTGGACATATTGACATTTACGACAATTAACTTCTCATAATTGTCAGTCACATAAAATAAATCAAACTGTGATTGGAATTCAGGGTGTTAAATATGGATGAGACCACGAAAAAGCTATAGCTGTTCCAATTGTACTGAATTGCAAAAATTGCAAAAATACCCAGAGGACCTGTAACATCTATAGAGTGGAAGAATACCATATTCCTCCAAAAGAGTGAAGGATCACGCCCCCCGCCCCGAGAAAAAGTAAGGGAAACGAGATGAATTAAAATACACTTGGCTCATTTTACAATATTTTCCAGACGTGGTGTTCCATTAAAAAGTTACAAAGCCACTTCACAGTTAAGCACCAAACTTATGTCTTTTCCAAGGCTTTAAATCAAAATACTGTGTGGTATTTTTACCTTCATTTTTTGGTTTTCAGTATGGTCCCAAATGTTTTATTTTTTTATTATTTATTTATTTTTGAGAGAGAGAAAGAGAGGCAGAACACAAGTTGGAGAGGGGCAGAGAGAGAGAAAGACACAGAATCAGTAGTAGGCTCCAGGCTCTCAGCTGTCAGCACAGAGCTCCATGCGGGACTCGAACCCAGGAGCCATGAGATCATGACCTGAGCTGAAGTTGGACGCTTACCGGACTGAGCCATCCAGGCGCCCCTTGTTCAAAATGTTTTAAATGACCGTGTATTAATTTCACAATTTGAAAACAACAGAGCTATCTCCATCATGAAAAGAGTGATAAGATGTAGTTTTAAACACCTCAGAAGAGTTGCTGAAGCATTTAAGTTAATTCTTTTGAATAAAAACACGGTACTAGTAGGCAAAGTGCAAGGAGGAAAAACAAGCTGCAATAATAACAAAACAATTTGAAAAAAATGACCAAATGACCACTGTTTTACTTCTAAAGCTGCTTCCCTCTAAATAAATAAATATAATATAATATATAATATATAATATATAATATGCGTATATACATAAATGCAAAGCATCATTGACATTTTCAGTCACATCCTCAGATATTACATTTCTTTTTTTAAGTGTATTTATTTATTTTGAGAGACAGAGAGAGAGAGTGAGGGAGGGGTAGAGGGAGAGAGAATCCCAGGCAGTCTCTGCACTCTCACTGCAGAGCCCAACGTGGGGCTCAAACTCATGAACCAGGAAATCATGACCTGAGCCCAAATCAAGAGCTGGATGCTTAACCGACTGAACCGTCCAAGTGCCTCCAAGAATTTCATTTCTGAATGAACACATACCTAAGTGAACATTGCACATGTGGGCAAAAGTTATCATATGGAGAACAAGGCAAGTTAAATAATCTATACAACTACGAAAGTACAGAAAAGGAAACAAAGTGAAATTCTGGAAGAATATTATCTTATGTGGTGGCACCAGTGATGACTGATATTTAATTAGGTATTTGTTATTGATTCATAAAAATCTCTTATTTTCACGTAAAAATTCCCATTTTTGGCACTTTGCAACAAACATGAATGTAAACCTCCACCCAGAACTCTGGTCTCAAGTGTTCTCATTTCTTATCTTTTGGAGGTGTGGACCAACAGAATTACAGAAATGTTATTAGCTTGTTTACAGTCAAAGATTTCATGCGTTTTCTGTTCAGCCATGTAGATTTGTTTGATCCGACTAGATTTGCGTGATGGCTTCATGGGGGGAAATGAAATAAGAGTGATGAAACACTTTGGAAGAGGAACATTTGACTTGTGGACTCATAACAGATGGGAACAGTAAAACGCACAGATACGTTCACAGCACCTGCAAGAGTATGATTTATAAACATCACAGGACAAAATGAAGCCTCTCTCCAGCCCTGACAATAGACTCTTTATTCAATATCGATAGCGAAGCGTTGCCTCTGTCTGGTGCCTTTATAGTTGGTTCAAACGTGCTTCTTCCCAGTTACTTTTCTTGAATGTTTATTTCAGTGGAAAAATCCAGAGTGTTTGCTTGTAACTATACTGTGTGACAAGACTGTAAAATACAGCATTTCGCTTCCAGTATAATGGAGAACTTGTCAGAAAGTCTCAGTTGTGTATGTGCCTGTATTTTTCTTCCCATGCTGTCCCAGAATTGTTTTTGCTTTTTCTCCTAGGGGAAAAACAGAACGGCATACAGAAAGGGAAATGTAATTTGAGGTTTCTGTTATTGCCAATAAGTCTTTCTATTGGTTTAACACTGCCTCAATGAAAATACTTGAAAGAAGACATCTTTGTCCACATTGCTTTTTTTTTTCCTTTGAAAAAACAAATTAAATTAGGATTTAGTGTATTTATATACTATATATATTAGGATTTGGTGTATGGATTGAATATTTGAGACTGCGTCCATGTTTATAGACACATGTGCATTTAGTCACTCTGGAAAGCCTTTTATCATTACTTGTCATAACAGTGGTACATAACATACCATATCGAAGCTCATTTGCCCCAAACAGCTCTTGTTTCTTTTGTTTATACAACTGTGTGTTGGCTGAGTGTTGGCTGATCTAGGATTGGACTGGGCTTGGCTTCAATCTGCACATTGAATACGGGGTGCCTCCTCCTGGGTCTCATGTACCTTCAACAGTGGGTTACCGGACGTCTGCTCCTGTCAGGCTGAGGGCACACACAGGCTGAGCTTTTCCTCTTACGTCTACAGACATCCAACTGGACAAAGACCAAATGAAACATCAGTGATGGTGGGAAATATACTTCACTCCGTGTGGGATGAATGGTAAAGTCATATAGGAAAGGACATGGGTGTATGGAGTGATTAAGGCATTGCCACAGTTAAACAGTCTAGCACACATTTTTATATCATACTTAATGGTGGTACTGGGCATACATATTCATAAGAAAGACATTTTGGCATCTTTTTTTGAAACTACAGTGCATCACACGTTAGCAACATTTGAATAAATAGTTGTCCACACAACTCAAGCGTGGCGAGTCCTCTTGTACAGGTATCACTGGCCGATGTGTGTGATGTTAGGCGGGTCACCGCCGCTTTCACAAGAGGTGACAGGTTGGCAGCGACTAATTACTCTGCTCTCTGACATCATCTGAATGTGTTTCCTAGACACTTTTCCTGACATCGGGCCAAATCAACTACCAGAATCAGGATCTTAAATTTTATAAAAATTTTATGATTGCACAAGGGGGAAAAAAATCATCCTCTGAGAATTTGAAAACATTCGTTTTGCTCCAACAGATGTTCAACTCATCGTCCACATCAGCTACATATGATTTCCGTTTGCATGTATAATGCAGATTGAAATAGCACATATATTACAATTTCGTACTTAGGAAAAAAATCTGTGATTTCTTAACATATCGACAATAATTGACAATTACTTGAATATTCCAGAAACAATTTAGATATGCTAATGATAAATGAATGTGTCTAATTATTTTTAGAGCCTTATCTGACAAGCAGTATAAATTTGAAACAACTATTAGTTATTTTCATTATCTTCTTTGTCATTATAAAATGATCTTCCTTGAAAAAATTCAAAATTCTGAAAATATGTCACACGCAAAATGTGCAAATTTGATGAGAGAAAACTTTATACGTGTTGTTAAAAATGTGAATGCTTTTCTAATGTAATCCATTTCTATAACATACGTTTATTATTTCTTTTTTTAGATTATTATTTTTATTGAGATTAACATACCATAGAATTTGGATTTTTTTTGTTTAATTTTTTTAGTGTTTTCAGAGAATTACACAACCATTACCATCAATCAGTTTGCAAACATTTCTATCATCCCCAAAAGACACACTGTTCATTAGCAACACATTCCCCCTTCCCATTCCCCATAATAAAAGAATCTGTTTCTATATCTATAGATAGGCTTATTCTGGATATTTCATGTAAAAGAAATCATGCAATATGTGGTCTTCAGTGTCTGACTTCTTTCACTGATCGTGATGTTTGCAGAGTTCATTCTTGTTGTAGCTTGTAGCTTCATTCCTTTTTATGACGGAATAATATTCCTTAGATTTATTATTTCTGATATTGAAATCTTCAAACTCTCTATTCTTAAAGATAGCTTGAAGCCGTCAGTCTAGAGAAAATATGGTTTCCAAAAAATGAAGCCCTGAAAACACACACACACACACACACACACACACACACAAAATGCAATTATAAGGAAATATTAAAGAAGGAGGCATACTTTAGTAGTTGATAAAATATAAGGTGCCATTATTTATTAAATCAACCACCCATCAAATAAACATTGCTTAAACACATGTCACCTATGCAAATTGCTGTGTATAAAATACAGATAAAAAGTACATCTTTTAATTGTCATGAATCTTATCATGGTCAGCCTCAGGGCTATGTGGAAACAGAACACTGTATTAAATATTTACACACACATGATATGGGACCTTATAACATATTAGTTGGGCCAGATATGGGAAAAGTAAATGAAAAAATTAAGCTTGGAATTATTACTTTATTATAAGAAACAATTATATCAAGTAAAAGTTTTTATTGCATTATTTTCCCCATGGAGCAATACAATTAATGCAGAACTTGGAAAAAGTGACTGTGACCCTGGTGCATTCACAGGCCCAGACCACTGCCCAGGGCCTTCGGAATGTTCAGCTGAGCCCATACTGTAATCAATATAATAAGCCAGAATCTAATCCCACAATCTGTGCTTCCTCTATATTATAGTACCTATTTAAGTAGATATTTTTCTTTTGTTTCCCTAGCAAATTCCCTCCTACTTAGCCATCTTAAAACAACGACCCATTTTGTTATCTTACCTTACTCTTGGTCAAATGTCCAGCTCAGAAGGCTGGATTCTCCTCCCACGCTCTCACGGGGCTGAAATAGAGATATGGGCAGAGACTGTTGTCATCTGTGGCTCAGGTCCTCTCCCGAGCTCCCTGGTGTTGGCAAAATTCAGTTTCTTCCCATACTTGCCACGTGGCTCCCCCAGTGGTCAAGCCAGCAGTGGCACATGGAACCTTTTGCTTGGGATCCCTCTGTCTCCCCCTTCTGTGAATACATTTGGCCCATCCCGGCTAATCTCATTGTATTTATAAGTTTCAGGGATGTTGTATATAAGCATCTTTGGGTGCCTTTTGTCTGCCTTTTACAAATACATAGCATCCTTGCTCTAGAGGGAATGTCTGTATGAAGAAAAGAAAATGTGCTATTGGAAAGTAGTCCAAATAATGGAAGCCATTAGCTCTCCATAGCTGTCCTTTGTTCTTCCTTTCACATAAGAGGATTCATCTTATGCTTTCAGGAAAACAATAAAATCAGAATGCTTGCTATCAACTTATGAGTGAAAGAGTAATAAATTGGTCGAAGGAAGGTGACAAATGGTAAAACAATTTCTGCAATTCTGGGAGTCACTTAAGGAGAAGTTGATTCAATTCTGGTGGATAGTGAGTGAGAAAGGGAATGTTTTTCTTGAGGGCTCTCAGGCCCCTTCACACAGGATGTAGCCTGCTTTAAGAGAAAAGGATAAGGTTAAATCCTGTCTGAGGTTGAGTTTTTTAACTGGATTAGATTCTGAATAATCAAATGTCGCTGCTAAAAATTTATGGAACATTCACAGGATGTAACAGGGACAGGAAAGAGAGATCCAATATGTATTAAAATTTAAAAAAAAAAACTAATTATGGCCTTAAGTTCATAATTGACTGGATAGGTTGAGAAAGTGTGGAAGTCCAAAGGGATCAGTGATTTATATGAGCCTTAGGAAAGAAACAAGCAAAGAAGGAGTTATAGATAGAATGTATGCAGGGGGTCAAGAGGACAGAACACATACCTTTAGTTCTCATTTCTGAATAGCCATGACAAGAGTGTGTATGTGTGTGTGTATAAGAATACGAAGCAGATGAGGGGAGTGGGGGAGGGAAGAAGGGAAATAGAGAAAGGGAGGGAGGAAGAGAGAGATCTCTGCTACCTATTTTCCTATGTAGGTCAGAATGGGCCACAAAGAAGTGTCACCAGTGCCAGACCACAGAATAACAAATAAAATGGTGAATTTAACTCATTTAAACAAGAAGGTGTTGGCTGCCTTCTTTTGTAAAGACTTCTGGTACAAATTTAGAATTTTAAAGATATTTTGTACCTTCAGGGGGTTAAACTTAGTATCTGTTTTTTGTTTTTGTTTTTGTTCTGTTTTGTTTTTTAGAGAGAGTGTGAGTCGGAGAGGGAAAGAGAGAGAAAGGGAGAGAGAGAATTCCAAGAAGCTGTGAGCACAGAGCCTGGTGCCAGTCTTTATCCTGCCACCATGAGATCATGACCTGAGCCAAACTTAAGAGTCAGACGTTTAACCATGTGAGCCAGCCAGGAGTCCCTAAACTTAGTGTGTTTTTGAACTATTTGCTCTACCATGCCTTTAAATTGCCATAGTCAAGGCAGCACGTTGAAACTCCCCAAAAATGTAGGGCTTGAGCATTTCCAGATGCTACCTGAAGTAAAAACATGATAGCAATAGGCTTTGGAATCAAACAGAGCGTCATTTTCCTCTGCTCACTAGCACTGTGACCTCAGCCAAGTTCCATAATGTCTCTGCAGTTCAATTTCCAAATGTTTCATGAAGATAAAACGAGCATGGTAAAAGGCACCAGTATATCGTGGCCACTAAACACCTATTATATTTCTTCTTTGTGTAACGTTCTATTTTATCACTATAGCCGGTGCCTGTGGCAGGCAGCCTCTGAGATGGCCCACAGTGGTCTTGTCTCCTGTGACCCGCGCCTTCCCACAGCCCCAGTATTTAAGTGCATGCCACAACTACTGACTCACTTCTAAGGAAAGCAATATGGCAGAAGAGATGGGATGCCACCTGGATGAGGTTGTCGGGAGACTGTGGCTTTTGCCTTGGCCTCTCCATACTCTCTCACTCTTTCACGACTCTGCCAATGAGGAAGCAAGCTTCCACAGTGTGAGCAGCCTTTAGGGAAGCCCAGGTGGTAAGGAACTGATATCTCCAGCCAACAGCAAGTAGAGATTTTGAACCTGCCAGCAACCTTGTGAATGAGCTTGGAAACAGACCCATCAGCCCCCCGGCGAGTCTTGAGATGACTGCGGGCCCAGCTGACACCTTGTGTGCCACTTTATGTGAGGCTTCGAGCCAAAGGCACCCAGCTAAGTTTTGCCCAGATTCTTCACGACAAAAACTGTTAAATATAAAGATCTGCTATTTAAGCTGGGTTTGGGCTCATTTGTTACATAACAGCACACAATGAATACAGTGCCCAACTTTAAAAGAGATCACACATTGCAAATGTGATTATATGGAATGGTTTTGTGTAGAGACAATAGTATAAAAGAAAAAAAAAAGTCTGATTTTCTGGACGAGCTAGAATGTGGGATTACTTTCATAAAAAGATGACAAAAGTGCTTCCATAAGATATTTTTCACATCTCATAACACTGAGGCGAAGGCATGCGTCACAGTGCAGACGGGGGTTAGAAGGTGCTCATATCACTCACAGAGCCATGAGGGCATTACTGCCCCTGCTCAGCTGCTCTACTATGATGGCATATAGTATTTTTCTGACCAAGTTCTTCTTAATAAAGTCTAGTGGAATTCTCCCAGGTTCAAGGTGCTGATCTTTCTGCAGTGCATTTTTAAAGAAAGTCTCTATTCTGAGTCTTTCAAAATATTCTACTTCTCTTCTTTGTATTTATACTCATAGAAAATATCAAATATCTTACTGGGCTATTAAAGAGTGTATCTTCAATAAATGTGGCTGAGATAATTGTATATTTACAAGTAAAAGAATGAAACTGGACCCCTATGTTACACCACTCACAAAAATTCACTAGAAATTGATTGAAGACTTAAATGTAAGAACTGAAACCATGAGACTCCTAGAAGAGAACTCAGAAATAAAGCCCCTTGACATGGGTCTTAGTAATGATATTTTGGATATGACACCTAAAGCACAATCACCAAGATCAAAATTAGTCAATTAGGATTACATAAAACTAAAAAGCTTTCACACAGCAAAAACAAAACATAATACAAAAAACAAAAAACATAAATAAAGTGAAAAGACAACCTACAGAGTGGAAAAAAAATATTTGCAAACCACATATCTGATAAGAGGTTAATATCCAAAATATAAAAAGAACTCATACAACTTAACAGCAAAACAAAAACAAATAGCCCAATTAAAAAATGAGCAAAGGCCTAAATAGACATCTCTCCAAAGAGGATTTACAAAAAGTCAATAGATACATTAAAAGATGCTCAATGTCACTAGTCATTTAGAGACTGTAAATTAAAACAGTGATAAGATACCACCTCATGTCTCTTAGAATGGCCATCAGCAAAAAGACAAGATATGACAAACGCTGATGAGGACGAGGAGAAAAGAGAATCCTTGTGCACTGTTGGCAGGAATGTAAATCGGCACAGACACTATGGAAAGCAGCATGGAGGTTCTTTGAAACACAGATAATTGGAACTACAATATGATCCAGCAATTCCATCCCTGGGAACACATCCGAACAAAACAAAAACACTTATTCAGAGAGATATCTGCACCCCCAAGTTTGTGGCACCACTAATTACAATAGCCGAGACATAGAAACAACCTAAATGTCCATTGATGGATAAACTGATAGATGGATAAATGGGTAAAGAAGCTGTGGTTTATATGGGAGGTCAAGGGAGGGAGTATTAGAGAAATGTGGTCACAAGGTGCAAACTTCCAGTTATAAGATAAATAGGTATTAAAGATATAATGTGCAACTTGATGAGGATAACTAACACTGCCCTATTGTATACAAGGAGAATTGTTAAGACAGTAAAAGACAGTAATTCTGAGAGTTCTCATCACAAGAGGAAAAAAACATTCTTTTCTTTTCTTTTTTTTTCTTATATATATATATATATATATATGAAAATACAGATGTTAGCTGAACTTACTGCGGTAATCATTTCACAAAATGTAAACCTTATACAGCAGTGTATGTTAATTATTTCTCAATAAAACTGGAAAATATATATCTCCTAAACTTTTACAACTGTGATTGACTTCCTTATTCCACCTTATACCATGTATATTATTATTATTATTATTGTTATTATTATTATTATGAACTGCTATTTATTAAATATAGTTTTATACTTCCATTTTATAGACGAAGAAAGAAACTCTGAATTGTTAAGTAAGTTGTCTAAATGAAAACATAGGCATTTAAATCTTAGTTTCCCTGGTCCCAAAACTAAAGATCTCTTCTTATAATTCTATTATATGGTATTTCTATAATCCGTGCATATTAAGAATAAGTATTTTCATTTGTCTCCAGTTTTTATTCATTAATAATATAAAAAGCTATATTTTCAGATGGATCATAAAATAGTTGCTTCAGAATCTCAGCAAAAATGAGACCAAAATCCCTACATGTTTCTTATAAGTGATCTGCCTACTAACAAATTTCTTTGGTTTACTTGTAAGAAGGATAACAACACCTGATTTTTCCATGCTTTCAATTTAATAATGTTAAATTGCAGTCTTTGATATCCTTCACATTTCTCACTATTGGTAATTTTATTCTCAAATTCTCACCTAAAAAGAGTAAGAAGGAATTTACATGATAAATCTGTATCTTATTCTGGATTTACATATTCACTCCAAAGGATCTTGTTTCTCATTAGTGACTTACAAAAGCTAAAAGAGCTACTCCTTAAGGTTGTTTTTAATTACCTCCATCCACAATATTAATTTAACACAGACTACTTAATGATAAAGTAACTGAATTCGCATTTATTAATTTTGTAATCTAGATACAATATATTGACTTGGTAGAGGTTAATATTTCCCCAAGATGACTACACTTATCTATTTTTTCATTGAAATTTAGAAATCCTGCCATCCCCTGTGCTATGGTAACTACATTATATTGTGTGATGTGTGGAATCAGCTCAAAAGCCTTGAGAGTTGATTAACAGCCACCCCTCTTGGCTTCTCAACCTCAGTGATGTCATGTAGGGCACTTGAAATATGCATGGCAGGAGTATTGATACCAGGGATAAATGAATGGTAAATGGTACAAATTAGGGCTTTATTTTTCAGGTAAATCATTCTACCAGCCTACCACAGATTATAGTAGATGGTAAAAAAAAAAAAAAAAAAAAGCAACCTGAGCTATTTTTTACTTAAAATAAAAGGAAATTTGGAAATTGCTAATTATAAAAATGCTAAATGTGATGATTATATTAAAAGCAATATCGATTTGGCAGATTGCATTTATTTATTTTATTTTTATTTATTTTTATTTTGAAAGAGAGAGAAAATGGGAGGGGAGAGGTGAGAGAGAGAGGGAGAAAGAATCTCCAGCAGGCCCCATGCTCAATGCAGAGCCAACATGGGGTTCAATCTCACAACCCTGGGATCATGACCTGAGCCAAATTGAAGAATTGAACCCCTAACTGACCAAGCCACCAGCTGCCCCAATTCAGCATATTTTAGATGAATAAATCAAAGTATTCTGAGGTATTTCAATGTGAAACAGAAAAATTTGAGCCTGAGTGTTGGCCATGTGGTAGAAAGACTTAGAAAACGTTTGTTTTGTACACAACAGGGTCTTTAATGTAACAAGGCCAAACTTTGCTTTTTGCAAAGTTCTCATATTTTACTTTAAAAGTTAATGGTTACTTATCAGATTGTCCCTGTTCCATTCATCATCATAGGTCTAAGAAGAGAAAAGGGGCCAAACTAAGAGGACAATATGCCTCATTCTCACGAATTCACTAAGTATCAATGTCAAAGTTTTCCATCCCTGAAAAGTGTGTTTATCTGTTATAAAGCAAGTACCTCTGATAGATGAACTGAGGTGCAGCAGAGAGGTATTCTTCTATAGTATGTAAAGTAAGTAAACTATTTTGAATTGTCATTGAGTGCAAGTCTTATTTATGCCAAGAATAGTTTAGTATGGTTCCTCCATGTAGCTCGAAAAGAAGCAATTTTCATGGTGAAATCGGATGCGTTGTCCAAACAGGGCTGCTATTGAATATGCTCAGAATGCACATCATGGCCCTGAAAAGAATGTCTTGGCAAACTAAGCCGCAGAGCTGAATTCAGTGTGAGATCTATCTACCAGGTTGGTTTCGTTCTTTGATAGTAATGGAATTTTCCCACTATAACAGTGACTACGGGGCAGAAGTCGTACTTCAACAGCCTCCAAGCTTGGACGGGACGCTACAAATTCATGTTACCTTCTATATGGTGTTGACCATAATTTTGCGTTGTCTAGAATATTGCATTATCTTGAAAACATTGTGTTAAGCCAGTAAACAAGAAATCTCATTTTAAAAGGCCCCACAAAGGGCATCAACAATTAGATATTACAGACTGTCCCCACGGTGGTTGGGTGTGACAACTGTTTGGCTTAAAACGGTGCAAAATTGATACACATTTGTAGAGACTGTTCTTTGAATTTTGAATTGGGGCCTTTTCCCAGGCTAGCAATATTCAGTAAGATAGTGTGGTGACGGGCAGTCAGGGCTCCCACTCAGCCAGGCTATCACCAGGGTGAACGATTGATATACTTCCAGCCATTCTGCATTCATACTGACGTCCTGGTTTTCACTTTCAGAATAGTCGTCAATCCACCACATGAGATAGGCAACACTGTATTGTGAAATAGGCTTCTATTAGACGATCTTGCCCAACTGTAGGCTAATCTAAGTGTTCTGAGCATGTTTAAGTTCGGCTAGGCTAAGCAACGTAGGTCCGTAGGTTAGGGGTATTCCATACATTTTTGATTTATGATATTTTCAACTTGCAGCGGGTTTATTGGGATGCCACCCATCATAAGTTAAGGAGGATCCGTACTTATGTTGAAAAAATGAGCAGCTTCTACACTATTCATTACCGGAAGTAAAATGAAGTGACCGGACCATATTGGAGTCTTCTTTAAGTAGAACTAAAAATAAGATTCCATCAAAACATTGCAGATTTGCAGTTCACTATCCATTAGTTCATTCAGTTCATTAACTTTACAATAAGCCAACAACTATTTGTAGTCCAAACAGTTTAACAGTTAACGCCAGTTTAAGTCTCATAGCAAGTCTCTGTAGCCATACAGCTCTATCTCCAGAAGAATTAAATTCCTTTCTTTCCAGCTTATAACTCCCCTGAAGGGCTGGCTTTGGCTATGCACGATAGCTTATGGCACAAAACAGGGTCGTTTCCTATGATTCTTACCTAATATGTGCTGGGCATAACTTTAAATGATGTAAATTTAGGTCCTGCAGCGCTGATGCATAATATAAATCCTAAGAGTCCAGAGTGTTGATTCAGATGGTAGCAGAGGAAAACATAACTCTGGTTAAAAGTTGTACTAATAATTCTAGTCAATATTGCTTACAGTTTTGCCTCTTGCCTTTGGCTTCTGTTAACTTGTTAGGTAATGGGGCACAGTTGTGAAATTGAAATCAGTGTATACAGATAACAACAACAATAACCAAAGAATGAAAAAATGTCCGAGATATTTTACTTAGATAATAACTAAAAAATAAAATGCTAAATAATATTAGCATCTGAAATTACTTAAGTGACAGATGTGAGAAACAGTTATATGATTATTGCACAGCAATGAATAGTGTTTTCCCTTTAGAATCTGATAATCTAGTCGCGGAAAATGATGGCCCGTGCAAAGACTGAGTGGAGGGTAATAAGCGTAGGTTTGCGAGGCAGAAGGAATCTCTTGGAACCCTGGCCCCAGGTAGAAACTCTGTAAAAATATGAACTCTGGGGTACCCACCTGCTGACTCCATTCCCTTACTCCTCACTTACAACCTGGGGACTGGTAACCTAGAATCAATAGCTCAGTTCAGTCACAAAATAGAGGATCCCAGGAGCTCTGGGTGGCTCAGTCGGCATGATTCCCGCTCAGGTCATGATCTCACAGTTCATGAGTTTGAGCCCCACCTGTGGCTCAATGCTGTCTGTGCAGAGCCCACTTTGGATCCTCTGTCTCCTTCTCTTTCTGTGCCTCCCCCCACTTGTTCTCTTTCTCTCTATCTCTCAAGAATAAAACAGACACTTAAAAAGAGAGAGAGGATCTAAGGCAAATTGGATGCAGAACTAAGAGCCACTCTGGATCATGTCTTACCTGTGGTGTGGACTGCTGTCCCCCACATTGGTGATAGGGAAGGGGGCAGTTCACTAGGTAGTAGGTAGGGCAAGGTAGGGTGAGGGACAGATAATATCCCCTCGGGAGACTGAAGCCTTCAGAAACCGAGGAAGGGCTGGTTACCCAGGCGGGCAACCGGTCAATAGCCAACCCGGATGTCAGACCAGGTTGTGAATCGTGCCAGTTTTGCGCTTCCATCAAAGCTATCAGCAGAGCGAACAAAATCAAGGTGTGAAAGGAACATAAAGCTCAAGAGATAAGAGAAAGAAAGTGCCTCTTCCAAGAAGCCCAGGGTGCTCTTGTTGCCCTGGAGTCATCCCAAACGTGCCATCCTGCTACCCGTCTTCCATGACGACCCCACTTCTGCTGGATAATCAAAATGAAGAAGAAAATGAGATTATTTCTTATTTAAGAGAACCTGAATTTCTTAAAACAAAAGTACAACTTGTTTTTACCCTAATACATTTACTAGATGGAGCTACAGGAAAGCTCCTCCTACTCCTTTCTTCTTGAGGAAAACTGCATTTTCTCTGTACACTGAGTTGCAGCATCAGTTAAATTTTTGGCAAGTCTGTTATGTAATACGAGGGGCCAAATATTCACTTTTAAAAGCATTTGATTAAATATCCAAAGTGAATTAATAGACGACATACAATTCTTCTTTTTTTTAATTTTTAATGTTTATTTTTTTGACATAGAGAGAGAGAGAGAGAGTGAGTGAGAGAGAGAGAGAGAGAGAGCATGAGCAGGGGAGGGGCAGAGAGAGAGGAAAACACAGAATCTGAAGCAAGCCCCAGGCTCTGAGCTGTCAGCACAGAGCCCCACATGGGGCTTGAACTCAGGGACCACGAAATCATGACCTGAGCCAAAGTCAGACACTTAATCAACTGAGCCACCCAGGTGCCCGGATGGCATACAATTCTTAAACTTCACCATCAAAGTGAGGCTTAATATTGAGCAGGAAATAGGTGGTTTAATGTTAGAGCCCCACTGACACCCCAGCCCCATCATAAGTAGCTGTTAGGAAAGTTACTTAATGTCTCCAAGTCTTGGAACATTAGTGCCTAAGTTACTATATACGTATAGCTCCTAGGTCTGTTCCTGACACGTAAGAAGAGCCCTGTAAAAGGAAGACAGTATTACAAATATTTAGAAATGACTAATAGAGAACAAAGGCAGAAACCTCAAAAATGTCAAGCTGCATATACTTAGGAAATTGGTCTATTATAATCTGCATTTAAAAAACGATTTGGTCCCTAAAAACAAGTTTTTCTCCTCTCTTTTCTTTTTAATATGGTAATAATTGTAATGAAGGCTTAATCCCACCAAGATTTTGTTAGAGTAACTTCAAAGGCACAAAAAACAACAATCCGTATCCTTACCCATGAGGTGTGCTGTGAGAGCTGGATGGCTGCGGGGAAAGATGAAAAGGCTTGGAAGAAATAAAATTCCATTTCATAACATTTTTATGTTTGTGAAAAGTTGCCAGCTTTACTAAAATCCTCTAAAGTTCCAACGAAAAAGCTCATGAAATAAGGTGATATTTATGATTACTATCACTTCAAAGGAAAAACTCGATCTTTGGTTTTAATGACAATGATGTTCTCATTACTTTTCAATACAACCAGGCGACTGCAAGCCCTTAGATAGCATAGTTAAATGCAATCCAGTGTATTTCAAGGGAAAAGATACTCAATTGTAATAAGTTAACATTTGTTTTAGGAGTTTTAAGTAAAACAGCAAAAAATATATAATATTTTTTCTTACATTGTACAACTGAGCGATTTTCTTTTAAACTTTATGAATAATTCATTCTCTGGATAGAATGACGAACTACATTTGCAGAACAAAAAAATTTGCTGCTAACCGCTTCACTGAACAACCACAACCTATACAATAAGCTCATAAAGCAACTTTATTTTTGTGTTTAACTCTCCATTTACATTGATTCTCTGGATGGAGTTCTTTCCGTGCCCCTGGATGACATTTAGGGCAAGTTCCCTTCTTATTTCTTACAGGTAAGAAAGGTTCTTCACACAGTAATAAATATATCTAGTCAAAGGTAAGAACAACTCTAAACTTTATTCAAAGTCACAGCGCTGGCCCACTGCCAGTTGAAGGCAAGCCCTTAAAACATTATAATTACTCACTGCTCAGTGGCATCCAAATCACTAGAGGCATACCACTAAATGTTTCTACCAATTAAACATTTGCATGTATTTTGCAATTGTATTTTGCAATTTATTTGTTTGCATTTTGTCTGTGGCCACATAGTCAGCTAATACAATGATATGGCAAATCCCTGAGCTTTAGGTTCAAATGTCTCACTTAACGTAAAGGTGTTCCAAGAGCAACAAAGAGAGAATGCTGCCTTCTGAACATAATTGTTTATTTTCAGCACTGTTGTGAACAAAATCTGTCTCCGGTTGCTATTTGCAAAAAGGGAAAATAAAACAACAATAGAGAAAACTCAATCAGATACGTTCAGTGTCATGTAACAGTACTACATCAGGAGAAAAAGAAATCTTATTTAAAATTTTCTTTTATATTATGGAGATAATTACTGATACGTGTTAAAGGGAATTATCGCCAATTTTCAAGTGGCCTCTATTATAATAATTCTTTGACGTCTGTACTGCATGGTTCCTTGAAGTTCTATATGAAGCCAGTGGATCCCGGCTGCACTGGGATGGATCGTAGTGCATGCTGCCTTCCAGGTCTTCTGGAAATACTGGCCGCTTGGGTCTCCCATTTTAGTCCTTGCTTAGGAATTGCTTTGGGCCAAAGGGCACTGCCTCAACTGACGTCATGCTCCTCTTCGGAGACAGCCAATATCCAAAGACCGATGTGCAAATACAAAGAACGATCTCTTTGCCTCTATTTGAGACAACGTTGAAAAGCCGTCCCAGCTCTAAAGTCCTTCTAGGACCAACAAGGTGCTCTAACGCAACGAAGTCACAGTTCACCTTCATCTACTGCCCAGTCAAACTCCCATCGGTTCCTCACAGGTGTCCTGATAATGCTCTCGATTAAATCTCCTCTGTGTAAACCTCTGCCTTCGAATATGTTTGCCAAGGAAATAAGTTCAGGCATCATATCTGCAAATAGATATTCCTTTATTTGTTGGCAAAGAGGATACGGGCTAGGGAGCTATGCCCATAAAGAATCACGGAAGGCTTTCTGAAATAACGCTTGTGTGAAAGAGATGTGCAGGAGGCTGTTAAACCAAGATGGGGAAAGAAGGCATCCCAGCCAGAGAAACCAACAAGAATGTCTACAAAGACCCTAATAATAGAGTCAGGAAATGGTGGGAGTGAAAGTGTGAGAGAAACACTAGGTATGGGATCTGAGTAGAAAGGGTTGAGGCTTGGAAGGTTAGAGCCAAAATGTGAAGAATCTTTTATTTATCCCACACCGAAAAAGAACAGTGTCACACTGAGAGCTTAGTGCAGGCAGAATTGACTAGAAGATCTGTCACTTGTAAGAATACATCCTCCTTAAGCTACTTTCTACCGGGACAAAAAGAACCAGAGTTTTTCTGATGCGATGGTTCAATGTAGTATCTTCCGTGAGATTCTCTGGGGTCCAGATGGTGCCATGGCCCAAAGGCTATAATTCACCTTGTGTAATCTGACATTTATCTCACTCAGAACTCAGAGGGAGTGAGGAATTTGAAGAGTAAGGCTTTTTATATACATCAAACGTGAATATCAGCCAGCAAAATGAAGAAAGGGCATTTGGATTTGGAATTCCAGGAAGCTCGGAAGAGGCTGGGGTAATGCAATAGTCAGACTTGGATCTGGGTTCTTGGGAGCTGCGAGATGTGAGAAACAGGAAATTGCACCAGGGATCATATATGTACATCCATATGCATTCCCTAACATACAACTGAGAACAAAAATAGAGAAAGGATTCACGTGAATTGACTTACTGAGATTTTGACAAGCTTCTACAGTTCTCTAGTGATTTCTATTTCCCTCCTTGTTTATTTCTTGGAGCAAGAAAAAGAAGTGGTAATGAGAGTGACAAAAAAATTGAAGAGAAATCAAAACCGTAAGAATTGTCTTTCATTTTGCACAAAACTCCTTGTAAGTACTCATGCCGGAGGACAGCTGGAAAGCCTTACTCTTGGCATCTTGGCAGGACTAGGAAAGTACTGTTCCTCTCATTCCCTCAACCATGGTCACGGGGGTGGGGGTGGGGGGTTACAGTGCAGACACTGCCAAAGGTTTCTCATCGGAGACACTCCAGGATTACAGCAAGAGCTCCACAAGGCTAAGCTCTCTTATCCGGAAGGATCCTTAACTAGTAGATTGAAGCTTTCACGGACTCTCAGGGACAGTGCCCATCTTGAGCTGAGAGCCTCTGACTCTTTTCTCATTTTATTGTTTATTTGTTTCTAACACATTAACTTCAGCTACCGTAGAGATGTAAACGTGATGTTCCAAGGTTCAAACTCAAAAGGTTGGATTATATATTTGTGTAAAAAATGTTACCGTGAGGGAAAGGCAAATGGGACATCATGTCATATTACTTAAAACATTTTCTTTCAATATTTTTCTGATTCATGATTATAATTTTTTTTTGATTTTTAATGGTTACTTTTGAGAGAGAGAGGGAGAGCACAAGTGTGAGTGGGGGCGGGGCAGAGAGAGAGGGAGAGAATCCCAAGCAGGCTCTGTGCAGTCAGTGCAAAGCCTGACATGGGGTTTGAGCCCACGAACCTTGAGATCAAGATCTGAGCCAAAGTCCCACACTCAACCAACTGAGCCACCCATAAATGCACCTGTAAGTGTTTTTTTTTTTTAAACCTGGATTTTAGAGCGTGTTGAATTACATGTCTGAAAACATTTGATTTTCACAAACGAAGGGCATTTTATTTACTGGGAAAATGATAATATTACATGCTTCGGTCTGCACAGGCAGTCACAGAGCTTTGTTTTGGCTCTACAGTTGTGCTGTATTAAAGGGGTTATTTTAAGTCCAGAAACTAAGTTCTTTACGTGATTACCAAATCCTTTCTCCCCAAATACTGAAATGTAAATTGTCAAGAGAGAAAAAATAACTTTATTTCAATGCATGGCAAATAAATAATGTCGAGCATTATAAACGCATGTTTCAAAACAATTCAAGTGTTTTAACCACATAATAGGCCCAGAAAGCTGGTTATGATAACATCAACAATGAAACCATCAGGAACATTTCACTCATTTACAATTATCGTTACAGAAAGAAGCCTAAATATGTCTGTGCGTGTGTCAAGTGTTCGATACTGGTTCCTTGTGTATGGAGAATAAATTCTTTTGTCTCCACTTAATCTAAATGAAAATATGGGAAGTGATACGTAAATATTTCTCAGCATGCTGCCAAGAGGGAAAAATATAATGTTCTCAGCTCTCTGATCTCTCTCTCTCTCTCTCTCCCTCTCTCTCTCTCTCTCTCTCTCTCTCTCTCACACACACACACACACACACACACACACACACAGAGTCTCACATACACATAAATGTATAAAGGGTCATAGATGATCCAAGATAGACTCTTTATTTTCCATTTGTCAAAAATGAAGACAAAAAGAGTAACTGAATTTCCCATGGTCACAAAGCTGCTTAGTAGCACAGAACCACTAGAAGACACAACAACTCGGGGCCCTTGGATGGCTCAGCTGGTTAAGCATCTGACTCGTGATTTCAGCTCCGGTCTTGATCTCGTGGTTCATGAGTTTGAGCCCCACATCCGGCTCTGTGCTGATGGTGTGCAGCCTGCTTGGGATTCTGTCTCTCCCTCTCTCTGCCCCTCCCCCACTCGCTCTCTCTGTCTCTCTCCAAAAAGAAATAAACTTAAAAAAAGGACACAATTCCTGAGTGAGCATCTGAATTGCTCTATTTTGTAAAACTATGAAACCTATGCTGTAAATTTAAGTTAAATCAAGCATGATTACGTAAGAATAACTGATTTCAACTAACACTAATATTGACAATAATTTAGCTCACAGCGCAACGTGATTACAAGAAAGATAACAAGCCCGACGATAATCTCCCCCATTCTGTAAGATATTGCTTACCACTCTGCCTCAGAGCAAAGGAAATTTACAGAACTACCAGGCAAACCTCCTGGCTTGGGTAAACCACCCATTATCATCTACGCTCTTCGGCTGCTTCATCCCAGAACCACACATAACTCCAGTATCCTCCACTCTATCTCTGTCTTTCATTAGAAACATCATGCTACATTCTCTGGACATTGTGCTCTATAATCTGCCCATGTCTTATACCCCCCACAGCTTCTCCCGGCATTGCCTCTACTCTATCGCTTTATGAGAAAACTGATCATACCTCAAAGCTTCTTTAATCTCTCTCCCTTCATTGCCTGTGCATCTCAAGATCACTAGGTGACCTAAGTGTTCTTTTATCACCTGCTGTCGCATTTGGTATCTTACCCACTGCACTGTCTTCTAAAACGGTCCTGATTATGTAAAGTTCATTATTTCACTATTTACCATCATGCTTACCTCCCTGTGCTGCTATCTTTGGAACTCATCATTGTCACTTATTTATTAAAAAAAAAAAAAAATAGATGGCACCTAGTTACTGTATTTCAGCTTCTGCTGACACTGTCACTGACAGTAGCACCCTTGAGGGTAGTCCATCCAAAACCCAGGGTCTCATTTCCTTGACTTTTTCATCCCCTGTGATCTCTTCACTTTATGTCAG
The DNA here is from genome assembly GCF_023721935.1 of Panthera uncia. NCBI lineage: Eukaryota > Metazoa > Chordata > Mammalia > Carnivora > Felidae > Panthera > Panthera uncia. The sequence continues at coordinate 79,975,332 of NC_064812.1, forward strand.
CAGCCTGCTCATGTACATAGCTGGGACATAGCCCACGCTACAAATGGCATCAGCCTTAAAATACTTATTCCAAGCCTCATCTCCCTTTCCATTTCCATTGCAAAATATTCCAACTGCAAACACCTATTGACTCCAATATTTCCAGTTCATGGACCCAAGCTCTTTTTATTATTCACGTTTCCTCTTCCTTTCTCTCCTACCACTACTTAGATTCCATAGTTTGTTAGTACACATCATTGCTTGCAAATACCCCCAGAACACTTCCCCCATACCTCACTATCATTAAAAAAATAAAAATGTGAAAATAAAGATTGTGGCTGAGCCCAGAAGTTGACTTTCTCCAAAGGAGCACAAGCACACTTGAACATACATTTTGTATGAGTTGATGTTTAACTCAGCAGAGATGTAGGGCTCTACATAGAAATTGGAGCTGTCCTACAAAATAATTTTCTTATGGCGTGGAAATTCGGTTCTTTAAAAATATTTTCAGTGTAGTTTCTTTTATTTTCTCTCATCTTTTTCCTTAATTATTTAAAGGAAGAGAGAACATAAATTTACATGGTAACTATTATGTGAAATATACTAGACAAATAGGCTATTTCATTACATTCTCTTATACCCATTTTATAGAAAAGGAAATTGCAAGTTGGAAAATTTAAGTAATTTACAAAAGATCACATTGTAATTGAGAGAGTCAGGAATTAGGAATTAAATCCTAACAGTTTCTATTAACTCTTCTGTGCTTCTCTTGTACTGCATTACCACATTACCTAACATTACTAATAAATTAGTGGTGGATTTTGATGTTTATTTATTTTTGAGAGAGAGAGACAGAGACAGAGCGTGAGCAGAGGACGGGCAGAGAGCTAGGGAGACACAGAATCCAAAGCAGGCCCTAAACTCTGAGCTGTCAGCAGGGGGCCCGAGACAGGGCTGGAACTCAGGAACCACAAGATCATGACCTGAGATGAAGTCACTTACCTTCCTGGGCCACCCAGGCGCCCCCTATTGGTGGATTTTGTAAATAAACTAAGTTATATTTATTGTTACAATGTTTAGAAATATTTTTCATAATTTCATACACTGGGTTCTGAAACTATGGATATTTTATTTAGCTTTCATTTAAAATTTAAGCTACATTTTACTTCAAAACAATTCAAAGTTCACAATCTCCAAATTTTATGAAAGCTGTTGAGCATAATGGCTTTTATTTATTTATAAGAGAAGTTCATTCTTAACTCATTCCAAAGTGGATGTGCCTGACACAAGTCTTTTTTAAAGATCTAAATCAGGAACCAGATCCCTTGGGGCTTAAGCCCACATCGGGGCTTAACCATCTTCAACAAGTGGCTTCCAACATGTCTGTATAAAGTCAACAGAAGAAGGTATTTATGTGCCAGACATGAAAATGGTGAAACTTTACATTCTATTGCATACATGCTATTGAATACAGTTATGTAGTTGAGTAATTTAGTGCTCACTTTACAAAGGCAAATATGTTATGTGGATACTTAACCAGTTTCTGATACATAATGTGAAATTATTATTAAAATTATATGATTTTTAAAAAGTGCAAAAAATCCGTATTTCATTTAAGTGTAATGTTAATATTTAAAATTAACTCCATCTTTTTAGATACAGTCATAGTAAATTTCTACTTGAGTTTTTACTTCTATTTCTCTTTTAATGATATTAATCTCCCGTTCTTTGGTGACAAATTGAATGAGTTAAGTGGTATCACCTTATTTTCTCATTATCGCTACTGCAAAATACTTTGATTTAGGAGATGCCCCACAGACGATCCAATTTTAGAAATCTGGATAAGTTTTAATCCTGAAAATTTTCAGATACTTAAAAAAGATTCAATCAATTTTCTTTTTAGTAATTCCCTTTCTCTGATTGGCAGTTGGCAAAAATATATAGAAAATTAAATCCTGCTCACAATTTTTTGAAAAGGCTATAAACATTTACCAAGTTACTGTTAAATCCTGTTAAATTCCAAAAGATAGGCCATGTTAGATTTACTTAGAGCTCATGACAGGCATTTAAAATTAAAGCTCATTCTTAAAATAAATTAGGAATATAACTCTTATACGAGAATTATCACCAGAGGTGTTTTCTTACAATGTACCCATGAAATTCTAATAAAGTGCCTTAAATTACAGTGCTAATTTGATGATTTTATTTTTTTAATTTTTTTAATGTTTGTTCGTTTGTTTATTTATTTATTTTGAGAGAGAGAGAAAGAGAGAGAGAGAGGACAGGGGAGGGAAGGAGGGAGGGAGAGAGAGCAGAGAGAGAGAGAGACACAGAATCTGAAGCAGGCTCCAGGCTCTGAGCTGTCAGCACAGAGCCCAACGCAAGGCTCGAACTTACAAGCTGTGAGATCATGACATGAGCCAAAGTTGGCCACTTAACCGACTGAGCCACCCAGGGGTCCCAATTTGGTGATTTTAAATAGAACACTTACCATTTAGTTTGCATTTCTGTTTCTGTAACAGAATATAAACTTCAGTATCTAAAAGATTGGGATGTTTTCAACTTCCCTGGAAAGTGCTCATAAAGTGTATGAACTAAGTCATTACATCAAAAATGTTTACAATCTACCATAAAAGAAAATACTACAAATCCAAATGTATGTGTTTGAATTTGATTTAAAGGGTCACACAATATACGCACACACACCACATACACACACAAGGAAACACACTGGATTTCTAAAGATAATTTTAAAATGTTAACCAATAATGAAAAAAGATAGGTTATCTCTATACATTAAAAACTATTTTGTCTGGTTTTTATTGAGTATATAGTCCAACTCAGATTATTAATGCTAAGTTTATGTGTTTTTTAAGTTAAATTTTAGCTAGCTAACATACAGTGTTTCAAGAGTAAAATTCAGTGATTCATCACTTACATAGAAAACTCAGTGCTCATCTCCACAAGTGTTCTCCTTAATATCTGTCACCCATCTAGCCCATCCCCCCAGCCACTTCCCTCCATCAACCTTCAGTTTGTTTTCTATTGTTGAAAGTCTCTTGTGATTTGTTTCCCTTTCTCCTCTTCCTCGCTAGCTCCCATATGTTCATCTGTTTGGTTTCTCAAATTCCACATAAGAGTGAAATATGGTATTTTTCTTTCTCTGACTGACTTCTTTCACTTAGCATAATACATTCTATTTCCATCTACGTCATTGCAAATGGCAATATTTCATACTTTTTGATACCTGAATAATATTCCATTATATATACGTACATACACATATGTATACATATATACATGTATATATATATTTACATGTATACACACACACACACACACACACACACACACCACATCTTCTTTATTCATTCATTAGTTGATAAACATTTAGGTTCTCTCCATAGTTGGCTATTGTTGATAATGCGGCCATAAACATTGGAGTGCATGTACCCTTTCTAGTATGAATTTTTGTATCCTTTGGGTAAATACTAATAGTGCAATTGTTGGGTAGTAGGGCTGTTCTATTTTTAGTTTTTTTGAGTAACCTTCATACTGCTCTCCAGAGTGGCTCCACCAGTTTGCAGTCCCACCAACAGTGCAAGAGGGTTCCCTTTTCTCCACATCCTCACCAACACCCATTGTTTCTTGTGTTGTTCAGTGTAGCCATTCTGACAGGTGTGAGGTGGGATCTCATCTTGGTTTTGATCTGTATTTCCCCGATGATAAGTGATGTTGAGCATCTTTTCATGTCTGTCAGCCATGTGGATGTCTTCTTTGGAAAAGTGTCTATTCATGTCTTCTGCCCATTTCTTAGCTGGGCTATTCATTTTTGGGGTGTTGAGTTTTATGAGTTCTTTATAGATTTTGGATACTAACCCTTTATCAGCTGTCATTTGCAAATATCTCCCATTCTTTAAGTTGCATTTTAGTTTTGCTGATTGTTTCCTTCACTGTGCAGGATCTTTTTGTATTGATGAAATCCTGATAGTTCATTTTTGCTTTTGTTTCCCCTGCGTCAGGAGACATATCTAGTAAAAAGTTTCTATGCCTGATGTCAAAGCAGTTACTGCCTGTGTTCTCCTCCAGGGTTTTGATGGTTTCCTGTCCCGTATTTAGGTCTTTCATCCATTTTGAATTTATTTTTGTGTATGGTGTAAGAGGGTGGTTCAGTTTCATTCTTCTGCATGTTGTCATCTAGTTTTCCCAACACCACTTATTGAGGAGATGGTCTTTTTTTCCATTGAATATTCTTTCCTGCTCTGTCAAAGATGAGGTGACCATATACTGGGTCCATTTCTGGGTTGTCTATTCTGTTCCATTGATCTCTGTGTCTGTTTTGGTGCCAGTACCATACTGTCTTGATGACTATAGCTTCATAATATAGCTTGAATCTGGAATTGTGATGCCTTCATGTTTGGTCTTTTTTTTTTCAGGATTGTGTTGGCTCTTCGGGGTCTTTTGTAATTCCATACATATTTTAGGACTGTTTGTTCTCACTTTTGATGTAAAGGTATCTTTATGTCTAAAATTAGTTTCTTGTAGGCAACCTATAGGTGGATTTTTTAAAATCTCTTCTGATACCCAATGTCTTTTGACTGGAATACTTAGTTCATTTACATTCAGAGTGATTGTTTGAAGATAGGAATTTAGTGCCATTGTGTTACTTGTATAGTTAGTGTTCTGGCGATGCTCTCTGGTCCTTTCTAGTCTTTGATGCTTTTGGTCTATTTTTTTTCTCCACTTAAAGAGCCCCCTTTAAAATTTCTTGCAGGGCTGGTTTAGTGGTCATAAACTCCTTTAGTTTTTGTTTGGAGAGCTTTATCTCTCTTTCTATTCTGAAGGACAGCCTTGCTGGATAAATAATTCTTGGCTGCGTATTTTTTCCCATTCAGCACATTGAAGATGTCCTGCCACTCCTTTCTGGCCTGCCAATCTTCTGTGGACAGTATGTTGCAGTATGATGTGTTTTTCCTTGTAGGTTAAGGACTTTTTCTCCCTTGCTGCTTTCATGATTCTTTCCTTGTCTGTGTGTTTTGTGAATTTGACTGTGATATTCCTTGGCAATGGCCAACTTTTGTTTGATTTAATGAGAGTTCTTGAATGTTGATGTCTGTGTCCTTCCCCAGATTAGGGAAGTTTTCAGCTCTAATTTTTTTGAATAAACCTTCTGCCCCTCTTTCTCTCTCGTCATCTTCTGGGACCCCTATGATATGAATGCTATTACTTTTTAATAGGTCACTGAGTTCCCTAAGTCTGCCTTCGTGATCTATGATTTTTGTTACACTCTTCTATTCAGTTTCCTTATTTTCTATACTTTTATCTCCTATCACTAATTTGCTCCTCGGCCTCACACATCTAGCTGTTATGGCATCCATTCAGGTTTGCATCTCATTATAGCATTTTTTATTTTGGCCTAATTTTGTCCTATCTCTGCAGAAAAGGGTTCTCTGGTATCTTCTATGCTTTTTCAAAACCCAGCTAGAATCCTTATAATCATTGTTTTAAATTCTAGTTCAGACATCTGACATATCTGTATTGATTAAATCTCTGGCCTTGAGTTTTACTTTCTGTTCTTCCTTTTGGGGTGAATTTCTCTGTCTTATTATTTCGTACAGAAAGTAAAAGAAAAAAGAAAAACCAAAATGACCTCCTCCAAGAAAAATACTCCAAAAAAAAAAAAAAACCCATACACCAAAAAAACCATAAAAACATAAACTCAGTGTGTGTCTTGATCTGCTTGTTAAAAGAATCTAGATCCAAAAACAAAAATAAAATAATATAAAATAAAAACAAACAAAAATATATATAAATATACAAAATAAATATATAAAATAAATAATAAATAATATATAATATATACAATAAATAATAAATATATATAATAAATATATGTATATATAATGAATAATAAAAAAGGAATTGAAAAATAAGAAAATGAGTGAAAATAAAGAATAAGAGTAAACGGTAGAGTTGAAGCACTGTATCACTCTTTGGGCAATAGACTTGGTAGGAGCCAGGGGTTTTTGCTCATCTTCTGGAGGAAGGGCCTGCAGCACTGATTCTCAGCCTGACTTGTTTCAGTGGAAATGCACCTGGGTGGGGATGGGCAAAGGGGCATGGGGCTTGGTATAAGTGGCTCCAGCATCCACCAGATGGAGGTGTTTTGCTCCCTGAAGGCTTTCAGCACTGATGGGTGGGATGAATATGGCAGCGTCCCCTCTCTAACCCAGGAGCTGAAAGATCACACCCCCAGTCTTCAGAGAATACTCTCAAAAGAGCCATCATCACCCCTCTTGTGCCCCTGGTTTCTGTCAAACCTCTGCATTCACCCTGCCTGTATTCAAGCTTGTTTATCTCAAACACAAGACTGACTTTTAAAACACCAAATTTTAGGGACTCCCATGACACAGACCCTCTCTGTTCCTCTGGGGTAGGGTCCCACCATGCTTTTGCCAGCCCCTGTGAGAAAAGTGGTCATGAGACCACCCAGCAGTTCAGAGTTTATGTCAAAACAGAGCAGAAAGCTGGAACCCCTGCTTGCTGCCCTCAGCCTCAGTAACCTGCTCCTATTCCTGGAAACAGTGTAACCTGTCCTTCTTGTGACCTAGGGTATCCTCAGACCACACTGTCACTCCTGGTATTCCTTTCCACTTTGCCACCTGAGCACCTTTAAGCCAGGCACATTCCCCCACTGTAGCGGACTTATAAAATTTTGGATTTTGCCCTGTGCTGCTTATGATACTTTGTGGTAGTCTCCATAAGCCTGCTTCCTCCCCCCACCTTCCCATATCAATTCTCTGCACCTCCTACCTTCTAGAAGGTGGTTGCTTTTTTACTTGTAGACTTGCAGTTTTTGTTTTATCAGACCTCTGACTGTTGGTGTTCAGAATGATTTGATAACTATCTACCTGTGCACAAGGGATGAGACAAGCATAGAGTCCCCCTACTCCCCTGTCATCTTAACTCCCCCTCAATGCCAAGTTCTTATACATAGTGTGAACTCAAGGGCTTTTTTAAAATTCATGTCCTTTACATAGAAATATTTAATCAAATACACTTAAAATATATATGTTTTTATTTGTAAACTATATTGAGTATTCACCTCATAGGATAAATCTGACCACAATAAGGGTAACTCTTACTATTGGTTGTTGGGGAGTGGGAAATGGTATTTTCCAATCAGAACTGTGAGACATTATGGCCATTCTGACTTATCTTTTATAAAATATTTTTATTTCTGCAAAAGACTATGTTTTTCTACTCTGCGTTTTTCAGAATACTCTTGGTTCTTTGCTGGGAGTTGTGATGCCAGGAATCTTTATGAATATAGAAGTCCACTCAAGTTTTTGTCAGGTACCATTTTTGTTGATATCATCGACAATGGGTGATACTACCAAGGAAATGACTGAATTTTTTTTTCTTCCGAAACAAAACTCAGTTGTATTCACTCAGTTTTACTCACTAGATTAAACTATTTCCCCTAGTTTTAGTCAGTTTGAATATACGTGTGTAACATGAAAACGGAATGCATTTAAAATTCATCAAAAACAAAGCTAAGCAACAACCAAAGAAAAACTGACTGTTTTACCAAAAAGAAAGTATTCATAAGTAAAGCAAAAATGAAACAACACATGATGGATTACTTTCTAGTGACAAAGTACAACTACCTCAAACTGCCATTGTTTCTTTCCTTCCACGTGTTTATTCCCTGTTCAAAGACACAACTTTCCTTGCTGCTAATTTTTTTAAGCACTTAAAATTATGTTTTCTTTCAAGGGTCAAAAAAAAGAGAGAGAACCAAAAAATTCAGAAGCATTTCCTTTTGGGCCTTAAATCCATATTTTTAATTTGCTTTTTTTCTTTTTCTCTTTTTCTTTTTCTTTTTCTTTTCTTTTTCTAATAAAGCCAAGGTTGATTTGATAATTATTTAGTTTTTCTCCTTTAGTGAAAGTATCCTGTAGTTAAGTACAGTAGAGCCAATCGATAATATCAACCATACAATAAATATATATGAAATAATGAATCATTTCTACAAATTCTTAAGTATATTGTGGAATACATCTGTGCATCAGGAGAAGCATAATGGTGGATTATGTTGGTGAGATTTTTTCCTGGTTTAGCTATAAATCATACATTTTAGATTACTCTTCTAGGATCTTGAAAACTACCTCTAAGTTAACATGGTTTAGAGGTGTTTATTTGGGCCATGAGACAAATAATTTAAATTTTTACTGTGTTTTTCTATTTTTTGGAGCCACATATCTTGAACAGAATTCCTCTCTTCTTGCCCATATGGCTGTTCTATAAATAAGGTCTGGGAATCTTACAGTTGGAATCCTTACTTTCTAGTCTATCTGACCAGACAGGCAGCCCTATGATAATCCTTACTTCCCAATGTTCAGACCTTTGCATAAACCCTTATATTCAATTCTGTCAGAACCTGTCCTGGGGCTTGCCTCTTGGTTAGAGTGGCAATATGGAATATGGCAGAGGAGATGAGATGTCACTGTTATGGTTATATTGCATCGTGTAATGTTCAGTCTTACCACTTATTCTAGAGAAGGTTCTTTTTGGCTTGATGAAGTAAGCAACTGTGCTGAGGAATTTCAGGAATCCCTTAGGAGTAAAAAACAGCTTCTGGGAGTGGAAGATGGCCTCCAGGAGTGGATGACAGCCTCTGGGAGTAAAGCATGGCATCTAGGAGGGGAGGACAGCCTCTGAGAGTGGAGGACGGAATCTAAGAATGGAAGAAAGCATCTAGGAGTGAAGAAGATCCTTTAGGAATGGAAGACAGCCTTGGGGAGGGAGGAGGCTTCTAGAAGCAGAAGAGAGCCTCTGGGAATGGATGACAGCATCTAAGAGGTTGGGCATATTTGATTTATTGAGTACTTTGAAGGAAAAATGTGCGAAGGAAAGAAGAAATGAGTAGAGCTCTGATCTCTGGTGAAATCTGCCAGTGGCCTTATCTATGGAAGGATTCTAAAGCTCAAGTTCTACCAATTACTTGTTTCTCCTTGAGGTGGGGGCTGGTTTCTATAGCCTTGCGACAGTCATTGAAGGCTGCAGGGCATGAGGAGGGTGAGTTTTCAGCTATTAGTATTCTATATCTCAGGAGCTGATGCATAGGTGTGCTGGCTCCAGAGATCTGTCGTGGAAGGTGCAGCCCATGGTGGAAGCCCCCAGTAAGTGGGGTGATTTGTGATAGTACACTCTACTGTGCAAACCAATATTTTATTTCTATCCTTCTATGCCACTGTTATCTTCTTCCTCCAAGATCTTAAGATGACTTCTAAATACATATTTTCTTTCCCAGTGTGGACTTTGAATTTTTAGTTAATGGATACTTAAAGCAGAAGCCAACAACTGGGGGAAGAGGTGTCTCCTAGATTGTTACATGCAGGATTGTAGGAGCACATGCTGGACACACAACCTCATGATTTCAGAATGTCTAGAAGACTAAGATTAAGAATGTTTTATTTAACACTGCATTACTTTTTAAACACAACATGTGGGATCATGAGCTGCCTCCTTCCATAGCTACTCCCCCTCTTATTAGGAAGAGGGCCTGTATCTGCTGAGATTTTTCTGGATGTTTCACCTCACTGTCTTGGCTCTAATATTTTTAAGGCACCATGTGCTCTCACCACCTTTTTCATGAAGTTAAATGTGCAGAAAAGAAAGCTTAAAATGCCAGAAATTGTCATCACTATATTTTGATATAGACGTAAATAATAAAGCAATTGATATGTGTGTATACTTTTTCTTAACAATTAAGAGGAAAAGAAAGGATGCTGATTAAAGTAATTGCTATAAAACAAAGCCAAAAAGAAAAAGAAGACATTTGATAGTTTTATCTATGAAGAAAATCGATTAAAAATTCATTGGTCCAGCTAAGTTGCTGTTGAAATCTTGTGTTATCAATTGAAATTCACCAATATTGACCATTCTGTTTTAAGATTTCAGCATTCATCATTGTCAAGTTAAGATTTCCTTAGAGCTAAATCACTTTAAAATCATAAATTGTTTAAAATGATGGACTGAATTCATCATACAAGTATGTGTGAGCACGTGTCCAGATGTTTGCATTCAGGCTGCCATTCCAGTAATATTTCCACATCCCCTATCTCGTGTAGGTCTTAGGCCTGTTTTCCTTAGGCCCATTCTCTCCCCTTCTGCTGCCCTGCCTTGCACTTCAAGGGGCTCACTTTGTGTGCTGTGTTTGCATGGCTCCTGGGTCAGCAAGCTTCTGGTTCGGTTTATTTGGAGGAAAACACAACAGAGAATCCAGGGCACATCTTCTCTTTTTTCTCTCTGTCATTGGGAGCAAAATCTGTACTGTAAGAGTGTTCTCTGTGCTTCCAAATCCTCCTGGTAAGCCTGCTTTCAGTGCTTCTGGTTTCTGCTAGATGATTCCACCCCTCATGTTGGCAATAGGGCCTCTTCCCTGTGTCCCTCAGCTTGGTGTCCCTCATCTCTGCAGTGCTCCACCATCCTCCACTTGGCTTCTCATTTCCTACATTACATGTCAAGGTGATTGTCAGTATAAAGTTCCCTCTGCCTTAACTGTGTTCGAATACTTAGAGTCTCTTCTCTTTCATGGGTGAACTCTCATTTGCACACATATTATTAAATGCTCTCACATGGTATAAATTAATTAGTTTATGATTTCATTGAGTGAAATTATTTCAACATTCATTTATTATTGGATAATTCATATGCAACTGAAAATTACTATAAATAATGCTGCCATTAGTATTTCGTACATTGATGTTTTATCTATGTACCTGGTCATACCCTTGTGGTAGTTTCACAGAGTCAAAAAAGTCTGGATACTTTATAAAGTTATTTCCCATCAAGGATAAACCAATATACATTTTGAAATTGTTAAATATAATTTATTTCATACCATTGTTAATTTGATAAGAAATGGTTCCAATTCCTATTGTGCAACAAGTTACTTTGCACTTAGTGGTGTTAAATAGCAGTCCTTTGGTTAGGCTCATAACTTCTATGGTCCAGGCTCAGCTGGCTGACCTTTGCTCCCCTTGGTTTACATTGATAGCTTGCAGTGGAACTCAGATGGCAGGAAGGTTGGTCTAAATTCATAAGATGACTCACTTACACAGATCATGACTTAGTGGAGATTAGCTGTGACTGCCAACCAGCACCTCCATGTGGACTTGAGCATGGGAGTCCACACAGCCACAAGGTGGCTGACTTCTTAGAATAAGCACCTTAAGAAAACCAAGTAGAACCACATGACCTTTCTGGCAGCCTCAGAAGTCAGATCACTTCTACCATACTTTGTTGGTTAAAGCAGAAACCAGCCTGCCCCTGAAAGGTCAGGAAAAGTGGCAAGATCACATTATGGAAGAGCATAGGGTCTGGGGACATCGTTGCTGCAATCTTCAGAAAACACAACCAGCCACACAAAAGAATGGGAACACTCAATGCTACATCACAGAGCATCTTTATCAAATTTATTTTATGATTAAAAGAAGTTTTGAAAGTTTTAGAAGTATCCCTGGGGAAAAATTATTACTATAAGTATTGAAAAATAGAGAAAGACATGTCTCTTTCATGATGACATCCTTACTACAAGATACATAATAAACATTAACCAATACTCATAACCCATAAAAGTCTTGTAAGAGGAAAATATACAAATTAGAGAAAAGAGCACACACTAATGAGTCAAATGTACTTATCAAAAATACCCATCTCCAGCTCTAATATTACCTTATTCACTTGAGTGAAGACTTAAGTGTTGAACAAATGACTATGAAAGCAAGAGTCTTCTGCTAAAATGCCATCCAAAGATCCCAGATCACTCTGTATCTGAAGACAATATCTAGCTTCTTCTGTTGAGAACATGTTGAAATCCACACATTAAACCACCTTTAACACATTTGGGAAAATCACTATCTTCTTAAAATAGCAATAGCCACAAATCTGTCCAGTGCCTGTCTGTCAGAACTGACATTTAATGGTCTCATTAAATATCTTATATTCTCTAATGTTCTTTATAAATTAGAGTTTTGTTCTAGTCCTGCCTGTGTTACTGGAGTGCTTCAAGAATAATTAAGAAGCTGCACGTTTTTTAGAGGAAGAAGAAAACATGTATAGCATATTGTGGTCAATATTTCTTGGTGCTACCTTAAAATAGACTCTGTCTAAAAGCTATATGGTGAATGTGCAGTATCCAGTCATCTGTTTATGATTTACATATATTTGGGATGTTATTTCACATAATTGTTTGTCAACCTCTCTAATTACAAAACGCCAAAATTACCACCAAATATCCTTGCTAATTATAAGTTGCTAAGTTATGGTCCAGGTTGTTCCAAATGAATTAACAAGTTCACCTATTTCCAGCATTTGGAGAGCAGTTGAATTCTGTTGTGATCTATAATTCATGATGAATTCTGTGCTGATGTCAACTGCTAGTGTGATCTCTGACACCAACCCTCCATTTTCCTGCTCCTTTAAGCCTTATGTGTATAATTCAAAAATTACAATAGTTAGAAGTAACTAGGTCATTGAGGCAAAGCCACATAAAATTAGAGGACATTTAATGTGAGATAGGAAACCATCAAAATCCTAGAGGAGACACAGGCAGTAATCTCTTTGACATTGGCTGTAACAACTTGTTACTGGAGTATGTCTCCTGAGGCAATGGAAACAAAAACAAAAATAAGCTACTGGGCTTCATCAAAATAAAAATCTTCTGCACAGCAAAGGATACAATCAGCAAAACTAAAAGGAAACCTATGGAATAGGGGAAGATATTTGCAAGTGGCATATCTGATGAAGGGTTAGTATCCAAAATCTATAAAGAACTTATCAAATTAAACACCCCAAAATCAAGTAATCCAATTCAGAAATGCACAGAAGACACGAATAGACATTTTTTCAAAGAAGACATTCAGATGGTTAACAGACATATAAAAAGATGCTCAACATCACTCATCATCAGGGAAATGCAAATCATAACTACAACGAGATATCACCTCACACCAATCAGAATGGCTAAAATAAACAACACAAGAAGAAACAGGTGTTGGTGATGATGTAGAGAAAGAAGGAACCCTCTTCCGCTGTTGGTGGGAATGCAAACTGGTGCATTCTCCATACTGTTTTCCAGAATGGATGCACCATTTTAATTCATGATATTACCTACTTGGGTCCTCTCTCTCTCTCTTTTTTGTTTTGAGAAATCTGGTGAGGGGGTTATCAATTCTGTTTATTTTTTCAAAAAAAATCAGCTCTTAGTTTCATCGATCTGTTCTACTGTTTGCTTGTTTTTTGTTTTTGTTTTTGTTTTTTGATTCTATATCATTTCTTTGATCTTTATTATTTCTCTTCTGTTGGACTTGGGGTTTCTTTGTTATTCTGCTTCTAGTTCCTTTAGGTGTGCTGTTAGATTTTGTATTTGGGATTTTTCTTGTTTCTTGAGTTAGAGTCTGTTTCTTGGTTTACCTTTCTTTCCCCACCATGTTCATTTGTTTTGTTTCTTAAATTTCACATATGAGTGAAGTCATTTGGTATTTGTCTTTCTCTGACTAACTTTAGTTTAGCATAATACTCTACTTCCATCCATGTCATTGCAAATGGGAGGATTTTCATTCTTCCTTTTAAATTTATTTATTTATTTTGAAGTGGGGGGGGGGGAAGGCAGAGATAGAAGAGGAGAAAGAGAATCCCAAGAAAGCTCCACACTCTCAGGGCAGAGCCCAATGCAGGGCTTGAACTCATGAACCATGAAATTATGACCTGAGCCTATAACAAGAGTCAGAATCTTAACCTACTAAGCCACCCACGTGCCCCAAGATATTATTCTTTGTGACAGTTGAATAATTAATAAATTATACACACACACACACACACACACACACACACACAGCAACATGCAGAAGAATGAAACTAGACCACTTTCTTATACCATACACAAATAAACTCAAAACGATGAAAGATCTATATGTGAGACAGGAAACCATCAAAACCCTAGAGGAGAAAACAGGCAACAACTTCTTTGACATCAGCTGCAGCAATTTCTTGCCCAACACATCTCCAAAGGCAAAGGAATTAAAAGCAAAAATAAACTGTTGGGACCTCATCAAGATAAAAAGCTTCTGTACTGCAAAGGAAACAATCAGCAAAACTAAAAGGAAACCAACAGAATTGGAAAAGATATTTGCAAATGACATATCGGATAGATGGTTAGTATCCAAAATCTGTAAAGAACTTACCAAACTCAACACCCAAAAAACAAGTAATCCAGTGAAGAAATGGGCAGAAGACGTGAACAGACACTTTTCCAAAGAAGACACCCAGGGGTGCCTGGATGGCAGAGTCAGTTGAGCGTCTGACTTCGAGTCAGGTCATAATCTCATGGTCTGTGTGTTCGAGCCCCACGTCAGGCTCTGTGTTGACAGCTCAGGGCCTGTAGCCTGCTTTGGATTGTGTCTCCCTCTCTCTCTGCCCCTTCCCTGCTCTCTTTCTCAAAAATAAATAATGGTTAAAAAAAATTTTTAAAGACATACATATGGCCAACAGACACATGAAAAGATGCTCAATGTCACTCATCATCAGGGAAATACAAATCAAAACTACACTCAGATATCACCTCATGCCAGTCAGAGTTGCTAAAATTAACAACTCAGGAAACAGAAGATGCTGGTGAAGATGTGGAGAAATGGGAACCTTCTTGCACTGTTTGTGGGAATGTAAACTGTTGCAGCTGCTCTGGAAAACAGTGTGGAGATTCCTCAAAAAATTAAAAATAGAACTACCCTAGACCCACAAATTGCACTACTAGGAACTTTCCAAAGGATACAGGAGTACTGATTCATAGGAGCACATATGCCCCAATGTTTACAGCAGCGCTTTCAACAAGAGCCAAATTTTGGAAACAGCCTAAATGTCCATCCGCTGATGAATGGATAAAGAAGAATGTGATTTATATATATAATGGGGAATACTACTTGGCAATGAGAAAAAATTAAATCATGCAATTTGCAGCAATGTGTATGGAACTAGAAGGTATTACGCTAAGTGAAATAAGTCAGTCAGAGAAAGACATATATCATATGTTTCCACTCATATGTGGATCTTGAGAAACTTAAGACCATGAGGGAAGGGAAGGGAAAAAAAAATAGTTACAAACAGAGAGGGAAGGAGGAAAACCATGAGAGACCATTAAATACAGAGAACAAACTAAGGATTGATGGGGGGGGGGATGTTGGAGAGGGGAAAATGGGTGATGGGCATTGAAGAGGGCATTTGTTGGGATGAGCACTGGGTATTGTATGTAAGCAATGAACCACGGGAATCTACCCCCAAAAGCCAAGAGCACACTTTACACACTGCATGTTAGCCAATTGGACACTAAATTATAGTAAGAAAGAAAGAAAGAAAGAAAGAAAGAAAGAAAGAAAGAAAGGAAGGAAGAAAGAGAAAAAAGGAAAGAAAGAAAGAAAATGAAAAAGAAGGAAAGAAAGAAAGAAAGAAAGAAAGAAAGAAAGAAAGAAAGTAAGTCATGGCTTTGACCTACCAGTTAGCCTCTGCTGTCCTTCAATGAAATGAATATACTGAACTGAAGTAAAAGACAATAGTTAGATATATGGAGTCTGGCACCCAAGTCCTGATTTTGAATCTTAACTCAGTCATTCATTAGCTAAGTGGACCTAAGTAAGTTTCTTAAACTCTTTGTGCCCCATTGCCTTATCCAAAAGATGAATTAATATTATCCTCATAAAATGGATAAGTTGGATGACATTAGTTATTATATTTTCTTATCCATAAAATGTAAAATGCTTCATAGGAGTGTGGTAGGGTAAATGTGTTATAATATGCAAAACGCTTAAAACAATATGCAGTGTTAGTGACTCATACATTAGATGTGACCATTCTTAAGGGCTTATCCAAATTCATTATATTTGGTAGGTTCTTAATGAATGGCAGCTTCTCAGTGTTTATAAAAGTAACAAATGATAGGAACACCCCCTAATTTCTTATGTAGGGATCACTATTGCCACTGCTTGCCAGCCAAAGATCTCGAAGAACACACCTGGAGCTGAACAAGGTCTGTTGGTAGTTTTTGCTACAAAGGGGAGTCCACATCTTGAGGGACCATGGG